>NC_043987.1:4565000-4702500 GCF_902150065.1 Myripristis murdjan | reverse complement strand
GAGATGTACTTGAGTTTGTTTTGGGTGTGTTTGTTTGTGATGTGTGCGTGTGTGTATGTATGTGTGCTGCACGGAGACAAACACATTGTGACAAATAATCCCAGAGCTGTGACACCACAGGAAGGAATTCAGCAGACACACGATGAGGCGGGGAAGTGAAAGGAGACGGGCGATGCTGTGTGTTGACAGAGGCTGTTTGCTGATTTGTCCGACACTGAGTTTCCCACAAGCACCTCAGCTCATCCCCACTGTCAGTGTGTGCATCTCAAGATGGACAAACCCTCCCAGCTCTGCAAAGACAAATCAAGGTTGCACCTCTGCAAACTGCAGCTTGGAGCATTATGAAGAGTCAGAACTGTAAGGACATCTGGCAAATGTCTATTAAAATGAATAACTTGAACTCTTTTCCCATAAACGTCTCTTGAAGTAGCTTCTTGACATCACATCCATATTCTGTATCCGGTGGCTGCTAAATCACACTTATATTGAGTGAAACATTCAAAGCCAAGATGCCATTGTTTTATGACTGCAGCATCACATCAAAGAGAAAATATCTAGATGGCTTGTACAGATTCCCTGGAAGTCAGCAGGATGTATTTGGTGTCTTGGGAAGTCTTGGGATCTCCACTAGAATTTCAAATAAAGTTCTGTGACTTTGAACAAAGCGTAGCTGTGCAGCAATGACAAACCCACCCATAGGAGCAGCAGAGCTGAAAAGGGTAATGGCTGAGTACAGTGAATATACAGGACCTTGGAGTGTAACCAGTGAACTGTCCATCCTAATGACACATGCAGGGCAAGAATAACAGGAAGTCGCTGAGATTTAACAGCAGGCAGGAAAAGTGCATTTATTCACTGGTACTGAGTCACTTGGTGCATTCATGGCAGTGTGGTGTGCAAACATTCGCTAAAGATGACTAAATCCCATCTTAACCACTTCCAGCACGGCACTGTAAAACCGGCCTTTGAAGGTGCACTACGTAAAACTGCACATCGTCTAGCAGTCAGTCAGGCCGCTGATGAGAACCATGTAGCCTCAGCCAGCAGCCTCTTTGGCAGGGAGCCAGGCTTCGTTTGGAGGCCCTGTTCAATTTTCAAGTAAAACGCTGGCTGGTAAAACGGTTAAGTGTCAGTGAAACTGTGGCTTAACCAGCGAAGCCGGGGGGAGGAAAGGCAGCGTGTTATGTTTCTCACATTCCTGCTGCGTGGCCTGGACCGATTCAGCGCTGCGACCCCGCCAGCCTTCCACTCAGACTCAACTTTAACCCCCCAGGCTGAGGAGCTCTCTGCGCTCCATCACAGGCCCTGAGAAGTAACTCACCTCACTCTCTACAGAGGTGGACTGCCTCTTCATCTCTGACATTACATTGTCCCCTTATGAAAAAAAAAAAAAAAAAAAAAAACGTGAAATCACATGAAATAAACCACATGTGGTTTTGGAACATGTGATCTACAACCATAGGTGAAAAAAAGCCTTATTGTCTTGCACTTTTTTTTTTCTTTTTTTTTATCAAGGGGGAAAAAACTGGCCAACAGTGGAATATAAAAAACTAACAAAAAACTAAATAACCACAGCACAGAAGCACAAACAACAATTGACAAAACAATCACGGCCTGCTCTAATAAGCTTATTAACACGATGAGTCGGATTATTGCTAATAAGCTTAATATCTTAAGCAGGATATAATTAGGAATACACCCTGGGGCAGAGCACAACATAAATATAACAATGTGCAGGGCATTAAAGAGGTTCAGGATATTAGTATATTAGTATATATCGGTCCACAGATACTGGAGGCGTGAGAGGCTTAATAAGATGTAGCATATGCACACAGTAGAAAAATAAATAGAATAATGCATACACAAAAAGGCAAGCAGTGGTAAAACATTAACCCTCTGAGACCCATGAGCCTGAGGGTGAGCTGCTTCATGTAAGCCTCTGGAATCGAAAAGTTTCCTTTGTGCAGCTAGTGGGTGTTTCTCATATTGAATTGCATAGTGATTGCCCATGGATTATATTTTTATTTTTTTTATTTAAAAAAAATAAAATATTTTATATCAGCCCAATTTGTTTATATTTTGGTATGTATATCATTTTTTTTTTTTGTTAATTTTTTAAATATTTGGATCTCTTTTTTCTGCTGACTTCTTGCTTTTCATCGGGCAAAAGTTTAGATTAATATTATTATTTTATTATAATTATTATTGCTTTAGACTTTGCTGTTTTGTGTTTGTTTATTTGTTTGTTTGTATGACAATCTGGGCTTTCCATAACAGGAAAAACAGAACAGGGAATTATGTTCAGTCTGTCGCTGGGCTCGAGGGTTTCAGATTGTTAAAATTACACAAATAATCACAAATATTCAAAAATAATCACTTAGAGGAGCACAAACCAGCACAGACGAGCTCAGAGGACCTCATAGTTTTCTTCACTTGTATTACCTTTCCTTTCCTAGCTGTTATTTATTTTATGACCTCTCTATGTTTTCTGTTGTTGCTGCTGATCCAAAAAGGGGAACTCTTGATCAGCCAACTTCCCCTCAAAATAATCCTTATCCACTTTCCAGTCGCCTCCCCGTCACCCCTGGGTACTCCCTCTAAAAGCTCCTGCGTTACTGTCCACCACAGGTCACGTTCATGCTGTTTACGCTGCTGCAGCATCAGCTATTATTTGCAGTTGCTACAAAGTTGTGGCCACATTTGGCAAAAGTACAAAAGCATTCAGCAAACACACGGAAACAATCCCAAGCCGATCCCCCAGAGGGGGAAAGGCGGCGAGACAAAACAATGCAACACACAGACACAATGAGGGGATATAAACAAGGATGGGCATGTTTAAGGAGATCCAAGTGTGTGTTTGAGTGTGCCTGAGCTGTGTGTTTATTGCAGTCCTATTGTCTCAGACCTTGCTATCTTCAGCCATGATAACAGAGTAAGCGTGTTTGCGTGGCTTGGGCGAACATCAACACTGTGACGCTCTGAGCTAAAGTTGGGACTCGGATGTTTGTCACTGCTCGCTGCTGGCTTGTGGACGGACTTTGAATTATTTGTGTTGTCCTTCTTTCTGTGTCACAAAAACACTTGGCCTCAGCAACACTCAGGCTAAATTGAGAACTGATTTACTGTTGATTCTTCAGTTTTTACATCTACCTTCCTGGTGTTTTGCAGCTTGTGGAAGCCAGATATGGAGGCTCTGTTTTCAAACAAATACATATGTTTTTACATCCATGCTTCATTTGATGTGAGACAATAAAGAGTACAAGGAAATCTGAACGATTGCAAAGGGGTTAGTGAGGGAATGGCATGCAGTGCTAGTCATACATGCACGCAGAAATCCTCGTCAGTAAGATGTTAGGAGACTATCCAGAACTAACATCAGCATCTCAGAGGCTCGAGAGCCAAAGTTATTAACTGGAGTTGCTCATGTTCTGTGTTCACACACACATACAGTAGTTAGAGGATTGAGAAAGTTTGCATATATGAACAACAGGACCTTTACTTTCAGGGCTGCCATGAAGTTTGCATTCCAAACATCACGCAGTGTCAAGTAGTTCTCCACCATCTGCAAACATGGAGGAGGCCATACAGGGTCTAAGCAAGCCGGCAAAGACAACAACAGAAACAAAGGGTGTTGGGTTGTAGAGTTACTTGGGTGTGATATGAGTCCACATGGTGGTGAAACATCCTCATTAGTTGCTCCGTGCTCTCCTGGGCTGCTAATCCACGATATTGGATTTTTGTTTCTCCATGCAAATAGCATACCTACCTGCAAATAACAGGAAAATATCCATTTAACTTCCTCAAAAAATGGGTACCGGGACTTGTTTTTTATATTGGCATTCTCCACTTTGTTCATGTTCATTTATGCACTAAAAGTGTTATTTTGGAAGCTGTTTTGCTATGGAAGTGAATGGAGAGATAGAAATCCAGTATTATGGATTAGCAGCCCAGGGGTGCACAGAGCAACTGATGAAGATATTTCACCACCGTGGACTCAACACGTTCAGCTTTGCTTTACCATCATAATTTGAATGTGCTTGCAACTTTATGTACTGTCTGGTGGAAGTGTTTTTTTTTTCTGCTTCTACTTCCTTTGTGTATCTCAGGTGAAGCGCTCGGGCAGTGTTGTGCACACGGCACATCAACTACCAGTCCTGCTCCTGTCTGTACTCACACAGTCAGGCTCATTTCCCTCACAGCTAGAGTCAAATGTGGTTCTTGCAAACTGTTTAAGCACTACAATGAGAAGCAACAGCTGTTTTTAGCTACTGATATGAACGAGGCCTCCGTGACTGAATGGAAAAGGGGATGCATGTGTCGTCGGTGAACTTCCTGGCAAACTCCAGGGACTTCAGCAGTGAGATTGTCCTGTCTGATCGCTTGAAAATGAGACATGTTGTCATAATCTGGACGGAGCTTCAGCCACAGCTATTTGATCTGCAAAACCATTCAGACTCAGGAGAGGGGCAGGGCACACAGGGGAGAGCGCAGTTACTCTTGAAGACTTGGCTGGTTTGCCGGTGCAATTTTCTCTGAGACCTTATTACAGAAACATGTCACTGATAAATTACATGTCTATGTTTTTTGTCAGCTGAGTCTAAAGGATCCAACACCCAGAAATTTTGCATAATGAACAAGAACTGAGATGTGCATCAAGCTCATGCTTATACTGGTAATTAAAAAAAAATAGTGCACTGAAAATCTGACACGTCGTCTGTGTACACGGCCCCTAATGTGTCAAAATGAGTGCATGGGGGGGAAAAATACAGATACACAAACCATGCATGAAGCTACAACACCAAAACACATGCAGCTTAAAGGGGCGGTAAAGCGGAATGTTGAGTGATTTTTCAAGTGACTGGATGTAGAAAACATCATGAAACTGCAGTCCTTTCCATGCAGAGAGAGGCCTATCTCTCCTGAGTCAAAGCAGTGGTTTTCTGCAGGAATAAGAGCTGCTTTTGCAAACAATAGCTGGGGTGATTAAATCAGAATATGACCTCACTTTTTACCCCCGCTGCCCCGACTCTTCAGCTGCTGTTACCCTCTGCTAGTCCCAACAAACTGTCCTATCTACCAGTAAACATCAGCTTGTTAGCACGACATGCCAAGAATTATTTTACCCTAACGTTTACAGTGTTGCCAACTTGGCGAGTTGGCAACACTGGTCCCACTAGAGTCCAGGTAATACTGTTACCCTACAAGGGCAGCTAAAGCCCACCCAGCCCTGCTGCACTGGATTCCTGTAGAAAATGCAGCCCCTAAAACTCCATTTTATTACAGTTGGAAAATTTTAGGAACTGTCACATCTTGATGAATGATTAACTTAGTACTCAGCGATAATACTAAATAAGAAAACCCACGTTTAACTGGGTTAATCATCCCATTTTAGGATAACTTTCCTTCCTTTACTCTTCCTTTCTGAATAAACACAGAGACAACCCAGCTGCCTCCCACTGAGCAGCCTCACATCAAAGAGCACTCAAATGGATTTGAGCAGACTTCCCCTTCCTCTCAGCAGCTTCAAACTGGCTTCATCTTATTTTTTTTTCCTAAACTGGAGTTAATAAAAGGGTAATACAGCCTCCACACAGGAGAGCAAGTGTGTGTCTGCGTGCTGAGGGAATAGCTGGCATATGGGAATGAAAATCCAAGGGGATTTCTGAGAGGAAAGGGCAGGGCAACAGGGGGCTTATGACAGTCGTTGCTGGGGTTAGGAGGTGTGTGTGTGTGTGTGTGTGAGTGTGTGTGTGTGTGTGTGTGTGTGTGTGTGTGTGTGAGTGAGTGAGAGTGTGGCAGAGGTCAGGGGCCACTCTGGCTGTGCATATCTGAGAAGATGAACAGAAGGTTTGGGGGTTAGAGGGTGCGAGACAAGACAGGGGGTGGGCTGCAGGGTGTGTGTGTGTGCATGTGTATGTGTGTGTGTATGTGTAGGGGTGTTAAAAGGGATCATGCATTAATGACCGTAAGCTTCAGCCGGAAAACAACAAAGGATAGAACTTGACCTTGAGTCTCCTCATGGTAGGACTGTGTGTGTGGCTGTTTGTGTGTGTATGTGTCTGTGTGTGTGTGTGTGTGTGTGTGTGACAGAGAGAGAGAGAGAGAAAGTCCCTCTAACATCATCTTTAACCATAAACCCTTACACAGTGAGCAAAAATAACCATCAGTGTGGTGTTTTGTATGCGTGTGTGTGTGTGTGTGTGTGTGTGTGTGTGTGTGTGGCCCATACTATGAGGCCGTCCTTTACCTTCCACCCTGACACAGTTGCCAAAAATACCCCTAATTTCCCTGCAGTGTTTAGACATGGGCGGGGATGTCACCCTGTGTTTAGACCGCACCAAGGCTCCACTGCAGCAAGATAATGGCTGGGTGTAATCGCTGTGTTTATTTGTGTGTGTGTGTGTGTGTGTGAGCGAGAGTGTGTGTATGGGAAAGAGAAACCAAGGTGTACAGAGAAAAGTGGCCTGCAGCAGCAGCAGATTGAATGGTGAAAAAAGTCCCACTGAATTAAATTGACTTTCTTGAAGCCACAGACCCCCATTTGAAGTGATTTTGCCTGAGGGGCCCGGATATGAAAAGTTATTTTGGTTTGTGTTAAGTATTAAATTGTTTAGATGTCTAAACTGAACACTGACAAATAGATTCAAAGTGGTGAGATTAAAAGATAATGTGAAAATACGAAGTCAGATATTATTTATTTTTGATATTATACCAGCAATTCCTTATTCAAGCACCCCTGGAAGCCCTTTGTGGACACTTCATGGGTCCATGGGGGCCCCCTTTGAAAGGACTGCCCCAGGGGTTCCTTTCAAAGTGGTGTCCTTTCAAAGTGTTGGCCACTTTGAAAACACAAATTTACTATTTACTGTTTTTTCTTTTTTCCAAATTTCAAAAGAAACAGTACACACTGACTGCACTGCAAACCTGCACCTGCCCTCCTTCTAGGGAGAGGCTAAATTGATATATTGGGCCTGGGACACGCCCTTACTCTGCCACTGATTAGCTAACCATAACCCTGACCCAACCCTAACCCTAATTTTAACCAAGTTAACCAACAAGCATAACCATTAATAGCCAATTAGAGGCAGAGTAGGGTGGGTATGCAGACCCAGAATATTATTTTGTCTCCCATTCCTCCTAAGGTTTCTGAACTATTGAATTATTGAAAGTTCCCCTGAAAACATATGACCCAAGCTAGAACTGTACACACACTGTGGGTTCATTCCTATGTTCCCAGGGTCCTATGTTCCCCAGATCGACATTAGATGGTTAGGGTTAGGATTAATGTGTGCTAACAGAATATTGAACTGGGAAACACAGGGTCCTGGAAACATGGGACAGTAGGGACATGGGACCCTGGGAACATGGAACCCTGAAAACATGGGACATTAGGGACATGGGACCCTGGGAACTTAGAACCCTGGGAACATGGTACCTTGGGAACATGGGACCTTGGGAACATGGTATCCTTGGACCATAGGACCCCAGGAACACAGGACCATGGGAACATGGAACCCCGGGAACATGGAAGCCTGGGGACATGGGATCCTGGGAACATGAGATTCTGGGAGCACAGGACCCTGGGAACACAGATATGCTGGGAACATTGACACACTCTTCACTCCTGTAGATGATGACTGTTTTGAACAGGCTAACTGTATGCTGCATGCAAAGAGTAACCTGACAGTTTTCTTCCCTGACTTCAGACAGTAATGGATGGTGCCTAAGGTTAAGTCAAGATTGCCCAGCCTTGAGACACATTAAAATTTCCTGTGTTGCTATGAATAGGAATTTGGACAGTTCTGGTTGATAGAAATGGCTAACGAGATAGCAGAGGAAGACATGCTTATTTTGGTTATTTTGGCATCCAGTGACATTGGAAATGTCATTAAAGACCCCAGACAATATATTGGAGGCAACCCTGGCACAAAAATAAATCAACCAAACTATCTACTTGTTAAAGAATCCCTAACCTGTCCAAGTAATGTTAGCTTTCCAATGACAGGGTTCCCATACATCCTGGAAAACCTGGAAATCCTCGAAATTTACAAAATAGTTCTCCAGTCATGGAAAAACACCTGGAAAATTTGGAAATTTGTCCTGGAAATAGTCATCTTGATAAGAGATCTTGAGTTTGGCTGAGATTACATTTTCACATGTTTTCATCAGCTCCTTTTCCACATTTTTAGCCGCTTAGTTTCTGTGGTTGTTGATACCCAGCTGTTGTCTTTTGCCGTCCTGCAGCACCATGTGTTTGGAGGGCAAAAAAGGTCCAAAACACGTGAAACGTTTTGATCAACATGTAATCAACACATTTGTGCACTGTTAGCCTGTTGTTCGCTTGTTCATTTATTTACATGTGAACAACATGTACTACACGAAAAACATGTTGACAGTGTGTTATTTGAGACATAACTTTCATACAATTTTGAGCTTTAAGTCACTGAATATGTCTTGGAATTTGATTTCCTGAAGAGAGTGGGAACCCCACAATAGTAGCTGAGTTTTTTCAGCCTAGAGAGTTTTTGAAAAATGTGTGTACTTCAAGTTTATGACCCAGGCTCTTGTCAAATTATATTTCCCTTACTTTAACAATATTACAGACAGACAGCCATTTTTTATTCCTAACACAATGTCTAAGATATATGAGAATAAGGAATAATTTACCTCAGGACCTGTTTATTTGAGGTTGTCATACAGGCAAACACAAAACAAATAAAGTGTTTAAAACACATCATAGTCCTCTGCCATTATAGCCTAGTATACGACACATCATTTATTTACACGCAGTGCACCACCCTTTGCAGGAAGATGAGTCATGTGATGATATGTTTACATGTTGACAGGAAGTGTAAGCATCTATTACAGCAGAGTTTGTGGTCCAGGATTTATGAAGGATTATATTCCAGCACCTAAAATGATGGTTTGCTTCTTTCTTCCTCTGAGAGAAGTACACCATTTCCATTCCAAATGCTTCCATACTTCCCAGCATGCTGCGCTGCAAGCATGGCTGTTATGGGCTTTGAATGTCAATGCGTCACCCATGCTGTCATTCCCAAACATGTTTTGGGGACACTGAGTACATGTGGTGTTGTATTATGCCAACAGCCGTTTAAATCTCATGGCCCAAAGTTTTTTTTGTAAAGGGTAGCAGGGAAAACACAATAGTTTTAACTAACTTTATTTCTGTTGTTGAGATTTGTTGCCACTTCAAAGTACACTGCAGATTTCAGTGGCATCCTCGTGTATATTGAAGACTTCAAAAATCCTCTTTCTGTATACAGTGTTGTGGTGCTGATGCAGGCCAAATTTTTATGCGAGTCGAAGTAATAATTTGTTTAAATTTTAAAAGCCATTAAATAGATTCATTAGACAACCTGCATTGAATCTGTTAGTGACAGAGTGATATTCTTGCCTCAGACCACAATTCAATACATGATGTGAGTATCAAAATGTGACACCTATTAAATACAATGTCATAAGTAAAAATCGAATTATTTTTTCGGAGCCTTTCTAAAAACAGCAAAGACACTGTGATTGTAAAGGGCAGCTTGATCATGACCAACAAGACCGGACTGCTCGCTCTGTGAGTGGAGAGCCTGTATCTAATATTCAGGCGTATGTTTTGTCGTTTGCTTTTCATAATGAGGGACATAAATGATATTACAACACAGACTGATTAAATTAGTTCTGCAGGACATCAGTGCCACAGAAAAACAATATTTTTCTCTCACTAAAGCTGGTACGCACGCGTTATGCACAGCCCCAGGAAACAGCTGCATTAACAACATTCCGCTTTGTGGCAGCCGTTGTTGTTTCCATGGTAACTGTTAATTTGTCCTCAAATGCTATGCTTTCCGCTATGATCATTTTTGCAGAGCGGTGAAAAACCTAGGCTTAGTGGCTAAAGCTAACCTTGTTGTTGTTGATGTGACAACGTTTCTGCTTTCATGTTCCAAGACATATGAATGCAACTGGATTTTTTATGCCAGCTATTCACTCGGAGCTTCTGAACCATCGCATGAGTCTGATGAGGACGTGGATACAGCATAATGTTGACGTACCACTATCTTTAACATTTCAAATTTTCTCATTGTAAATTGATGGTGTGCCAAGTCTCACATCTCCTTTAATAATAAAAGTGTCTGTGGCATTATCTTGCTAAAATGCAAACAATTTAAAAATGCTGTCATTACAAAGTGCAGACAATATAATTTCAGTTGAGCACTTGTTAAAATGTAACATCTAATTTGTTACAGTTATGAATAAAAGATAAAGTTGCATTTTATATTTCTGTCTCATGATATGTAGTGTCACACTGTTGTACTTTGGCATGATGAATTTCAACCTCAACTCTCTGTGGCTCTGGTTGTTCAGGTACTTCCAGTTAAAGAAATACACTGGCAAATGGCTCATAGTGCACATTAGTTTACAAAGGGCTCTTTCCAATGTATTAACTTATGAACTATGATAAACTAGAATAAGTACACTTTATTAATGTATAGGTGTTGATGAGAAATTTATTTTCATGAAGCCGTTGAAATGTTTTGTTCCTGTCTTGTAAGCCACAGCTCAGGGCTCTCCACTGAGCTCACACTCTAATTTTACTTCAAAAGCAAGAACTTCCAGAACAGAGGAACATGTTTCCCACATACTGACAGCGTTATCAGCTGCTCTGGTTCCCAGCGTGAGCTCTTGTGCTGTCATTAGTGGTGGCAGACACAGGAAGAAGACGCTCAGAAAGCCTCATGGGAAACACGCAAATTAGCAAGCTCGTAATAGGACCATGATGTCATGGATCTAAGTAATGTGTGTGTGCCACATCTTTTTCCTCGCCACTCCATCATGGAGTTTTATCAAGGAACGGACAAACAAATTAGGATGCTTTTAATTCTGTGACGTGTTCAAGGTGATGTGGAACGTTTTGTTGCTTTCATTGGGAATTGGGAAATGGAACAGTTATTGAGCAGTGTAGCAGCGAATGGTCTGTTTTTTTGGTTATTTGTTTCTTGTTTTTTTTTTTTCCAAGTAGCATATTCAGAAATTCGGGGTAAATTACTTAAAGCCTTCACTCAAGGGCAAACCACCAGCATGACCCTCTGCTCTCCCCGCCTAGGTTTTGGTTAGAAAAGTAGGTTTACAAATGAAGGGTTGCACACAAACTGGCTTGAAAAAAATCTGCAAGAGGGCATATACTGCACTACTTAAACGCCCTTGAACAAGACATGAACTCAATTTTTCTTTTTAAGTGGAGTCTCTCACTGGCAAATGATGGCTGAGTTATATATGTGTATTCAAGCCTCTTTCCTCACTGTAATTATGTCCCTAAGCTGTTGCTGTTAAATAGCATGTTTTCAGTCAGCTTGTCGGCCGCAAGAACTTTCCCCAGAAACTAGGAACCTTCTGAGGAACTGTCTGTTTCTACTGCAGGGGCCAGGGTCTAAGTTTAGTTCCAGGGTCCTTTTTTCACCCCAGTATGTCATTGCTCATGGGGTAACACTGTCCAGTGGCCCAGGAACTTTGGGTTTGGGTCTTGCAGGAATGCAAGACCCAAACCTGATTGGTCAAACCTTTAAGTTCCTTGAAATGTAGTCCCTAGTCCCTAATTTTTCCTGGGTAATTTGGGTGGAAAACTACATAATAGCCCCCATGAAAAGACTTGACTTGACTTGACATGACTTCTAAAACATCTTAAATAGTGGCATCATCTTGCACCAGTGGGTGTAAATTAAAATTTCAATGAATAAAACCTTAACAATTCATTATCGTATCCACCTCATCCCTTCAAATAAAATCGTGTTTCTCTCCCAAACCGATATCCTGTTAGTTTTCACTTGTGAATGAGCCTTCCCTGCACTGTGTCCCACCTAAACATCCGGTTTCAAGAGGAAATACCTCAAATCAAGAGAGAAAGAGTCCATTTCTGGTGCACCCCGGTAGCTCACCAGATAAAGAGCACATACCACTTGTTAAAGCTGAGTCATGATCACAGGGTCCTGGGTTTGAATCTGACCTCAGGCCATTTGCTGTGTGTCATCACCTTTCCTGTCCTTAAGGAAGGGGTCTTTAGGAATTGCAAGGAAATTATTGAACTCTGCCGTTTTGGTGAATATGACAGAACTTTATTATAAAATTCTAGTAGAGATCCCAATGTTTCCAAAGATACCAACCATGTCCTGCTGAATTCCAGGAAAATATTTATAAAAAGATGTACAAGACATCTAGATATTTCATACAATGCAAGTGTGATGTAGCACTGCACCCAGCAGACATACAATATGTATGTGGCACTGACACACAATTAAAGAGGGGTGGGCGGGGGACTGGGGGGACTTTGCAGCTACTTGAGGGGAAAAAGAAGGGAGCTCAAGGGGTAAGAGGAGATATAGTTCATCCAGAGGTTAAACAGTTAACAAAACCCTGAAGGCCTCTGCAGCCACTTTCTAGGACATAAGGGATCATTTCCCCCCGTTACGTGTGTCCCGCCTGGCTGTTCCTAAGGTCTTATCACCACAATCTCCCTCTTCCCCTTGCATCTCCCCCTGCTTTTATCACCTCCAAAAATAGACAGTTGCTCACTTCCATCCCAGACTCTCTCTCTCTCCCTCCCTCTTCTGACGTTCTCCTTTATCTCATCTCATCTTCCCTCTGCACCTTCTCCTTTTCCCTATTTTCCCTCCCTGATTTCATCTCATCTTCCCCCCGCCGGCGCCTTCCCTCCCTTCATCACTCTATCAGCTAATATATTTCACTCTCCTCCTCCTCTCCTTTCCTCTTTCTCTCCCTCTCTCCTTCCATCTCGCCTCCTGCCTGTGTTGTTGTTTCCTCTTCGTAATTGCTGTATTAGCTATTCTTATCATCCAGCTCTCCTCCTAATTAACTCTCCCTCCTTTCTTTCTCATTTAGTATGGAAAAGAACTTGCCATGAAAATATGAGCTTGCATTAAATCTTCATCATGTGAGTAAAAACAGCCCAGAGCGAAACGGCTCACTTGTAATATATTCTTACTGTGCACAGAATAATTTCAGTGTGTGGAGGCTAATGGTTTGTCTTTTTCTCTCTCTTTCATTCTGCTGTAACAATGTAATGTGGATGTTTCAGTGAAGCCAATGGGGTATAATCCTGGAAGCTTTGGCGCCACAGCCTAAATACAGAATACTAATACAGAATGACCCTTTAATTAGCTTGGCCAGGCTATAATGACAACCACGGGGAAACCCTGAGTGACCGTGTCTCTGTGTTTGTGGATCTCAGATTAGTTTGTGGGTGTTGGTAGAGCACAGTTGCAGCAGTTCATTGTTATGCTAATTCCAAGGTATTAAGACTGTGTGTGGATGTGTGTTTGTGTGTGTTTGTGTGGCTCAGAGGGCAGCAGAGAGCGGGGGAGGTTTGTTTGTAAGAGGCAAACCAAAGGTCAACAGCAGAGCAGAGGCATGAACAAGAAGTGCACGGCCTGCAATTCAGCCACAACATCTTACACTTCAATTTTCTTCCAGTAATGTTTTCAGCATTTTTTTTGGCTATTGATTAAATTTACAGTGTGTGGTAAAAGGACAAGAGAGGTGAGAGGTGCACGTACTGCATGTTTACACATGAGCACATGTATGTGCTTATACATCCACCACACTGCGTGTTTTTTCATGAGGATGGGGGACGATTATTTCAGCACTTTCAAGTCACACCTTCCAAGCGAAGCTTTTATCACCATGGACAGCCCCTCAGCTGACCGAAAAAATAGTTTTCTCTCCCAAAATCCACCAAAGGTTTATCTGAGAACTATATAATAACACTAGTGAACATAAACCACAAGGGTTGCATTGATGTAATATAACATATGTAGTGATTGTCAGCTAGACTACCTTTTAAAACAAGCAGAAGGTATTTGTCAGTGTACACAAGCACAAACTGACTGTGACACATTCGCTGTCAGCTAGTTTTGCAGCTGTTTCGAGCCTGGCATCTTTAGATTAAGTGATGAAGAAGAAACCCATGTAGTGATTGTAGAGCCAGATGTTTCCGTGAGGATCTGCTGGCAAAATCTGTGTTTCTGAGGGCCATAGTGTCAAAAGAAGAGGTCAGATTGTGTCAACTCTGGCACCACATTACATTCAACAGAAAATGCTGAACAGTTTTGGTATATAATGTATATATTTGTGTGATTGTTTCGAAATGCAGGTATGAATCACGAAAAACCTGGACAATCTGGTGGTGAATGTTGAAAACTGGGACATTATAATGTTTTGCAGATGTTTGCCGGGACTCAGGACACCCAGCTTGAAGCCGGGACAATCCCGGATGAACTGGGATGTCTGGTCTGCATGGTAAACCTGTGAGCTGTGTTCAAAATGCAGATGTTGAGGGAATGAGCTTTAACTTATGTTGCATTCAAGTCACATCAGGAGAAGCAGAAGAATGGGTTGAAATATCGTAACATCTTGGAAACTCATACAAACAGTCAAAACTTTTTAAATGTGACTTGAAAATCAACCATAAACAAGTAGCATTAATTGATTTCTGTGTATTTTGCTGAAAGTTTTGATTTTCATGTACTGCCTGTATCATACAATTTTGCAGTTTCCAAGACCGAACAGGAAATATCAAAGCTTAGGAGAAAAAGCCAACATTTCCTGTTTGTTTTTACTGGGAGGCAGATATGAGCAGTTTTTCCTTGTTGGCATCTCGTATTAATGCTAAAGCTGATATGAGATGAACACTGCATAAGGCAACAAACCATCAAAACCAGTGAATGAACTTTTCATATCATATTTTGCCATCAGACTTAACTGCACATTCTTGATTTAAGCCAAGTCCAGGAAAGCACATATATCCAAAAACACTCCCTTGAACGTCACAGCAAAAGACACACATAAGAAGTTCCTCAGACACGCAGCAGCAGTGTGCGGAAGTGTGCAATCTATGTCTGAAAACTGTGGTTTCAACTTTTTTTTAACCGTTTTAAATGTGTTTTTAGACAGTCTTTTAACTGCAGTTCTTAACCTGTCCCATCTGCCTATTTTTAACTCTAAACTTTTAACTCTCAAAACAGGTGAAAAAGGAACTCAAGCTTGCTAGGATGCACATAAAGACAAAGGTGACAACTTGTTCAGCACTGGCAAGTCACGCCCTACATAGGAAGGTGTGAAAAATATGATGGGGATGCAGTCCAAAAAATGTGCAATTTTCCTGAATGGGAAAAATGGTCCAGGTCCAAGTCCAGGTCCGGATGGCATGGGAGATCGGGGCCAAAAATCTGTGTGTTGCAGCTGGCAGACATCTTCTGCTTCATTCTTCAGTTGTCCTTACAGCTGCATAAGATCCTGTTTCTTTGGAAGGACGCCATAATTGTTTCAAACCCCCAAAGACACTCAGTGACTTCAGACCAGTGGCACTCATGTCTCTTGTCATTAAAACTTTTGAAAAATTAGTGAAAGATGCACTTTTTGACACTGTACAAGGTAAGTTGGACCCTCTTCAGATCACTTACACGTCGGGCAGAGGCAAAGATGATGCAACAGGGATGCATTTAAACATGATTTTTAAACATCTTGAGGGGGCCCAGTCCCTTGTCCATCTGCTTTTTATTGACTTCTCCTCTGCTTTTCACTGCAACCAGCCCCACGTTTTAGCAGAGATGTTGAAGAGAGCTCATAACATTGATGCTGGACTGATTTGCTGGCTGTTTTGACGGTGACTACGTTTACATGCACACCATATTCTGATCGGGTCAATATCCTGGTTAAGGTCATTTTCTGAATAAGGTGTTTATATGTGCCACAGCAACTGGAATATTCCGTTTACGTGTTACTTGGCATATTCCCGTGTTTCGGCGTATTCCACACTCTTATTTAATACAATACCCAACCTGTGGGGGGCAGCAATATGCCTACAGGCATCTGGTCTGCTGGAAATACAGAAGAAGAAGAAGAAGTTGCTATTTCTGTGTTTTCTCCCATCGATATCCTCCATGATATTTAAGTCTTTCATTAGCTGAAGGCAGACTGCAGTCTCCTGGCTCTTGCTGCTGTTCACCATATCGTTCTCCCAGCTTGCAGTAACCATAGCAACAAAGACACCACAGAATTCATTGTGAATCGAGCTTGCACAGACGTAACTGAATATTCCGGTACGGGGCATTTTCCGACTAAGGTGTTTACATGGCACAATATTCCGGTTGGAACAGGCATATGCCAGGGGTCTGATTCGGAATTTTCTCCAACTGGAATATGACCTTAATTGAGTTCGGTGTGTGTTTACATGACTCGTGCGCAACCGGAATATTGAGGATATTCCGAATAATACAGGAATAAGGTGTGCATGTAAACGTACTCAATGAGGTCACAATGGATCAGAGTGAAATGTGTCTTATCAGATGTCCTGTTCTCTTCTAGAGGATCCCCACAGGGCTGCGTCCTCTCCCCTTCATTTATTTACTCTTTTGTCTTATATTCAAATGAATGCCAAACCCCACCCCATGACAGGTGCCACCTTATTAAATTTGCAGATGATTCTTTTATTGTGTGCCTCCTCAGCAGTGATGACTGTGAACATGGTCTTGCAGTGGGTGATTTTAGGGACTGGTGGAAATCATTCTTTTTAAACATTAATGTGGCAAAAACAAAAGAGATGTGCATTGAAAAGATCCCACTATCATCTCATCCCACCTGCTGTGATGGACAATCAAGCAGCTGGACTGCTGCAGCAGTACAAATACCTTGGTACTGTAATCGACAACAAACTGTGCTTTGAGCCTCAGGTTGACATCGTGTGCAAAAAAGCACAAAAGTCATCATCACTTTTATCACAAGTTCCACAGTTTTAATGGCAACACCGTTTTTATGAAAATATTTTACACTGGTTTTATTGAATTTGTTCATATCCTCTCTTTTATCTGCTGGCACAGGTCACTTTCTGTTAAGCAGAAAATTTGTCTGCAAGGTATTGTGAAGGTGTGCAGCAAAACTGCTGATAAAACTGCTGCTACACTCTTGAATGAGCTCCATGACCTGTGTAAGGTCAGGTCTGAAAAAAGCCCAATCAATCATGGCTGATCCATCCCTTGTGGTCAGAACTCATGCTGCTACCATCAGGGCGCAGATACATTCTGGTATGATGCAGAACAAATAGCTTTAAAAGGTCATTTATTCCTGCTGTTATCAGCCTTGTAAATGCCACCTTGTAATATGTAAATTGTGTTGGTATTTGTTGTTGTATTTACTGCTTTGTTTGATATCTATTTTTAACTGCTGGCTGTGAACCAAATTGCCCCTTGGGGATAATAAAGTTACCTTGAGCCATGAAGTCATTGTTGTCCGTTGCTCATCAGAACCTCAACACAAAAGACCGTTTTGCATTAAGACATTTTAAGCACAGATGCCTGCTCTTCCAGCCTGCAACCTTTTATGAAGCAGAACCTCTATATATGGTGTGATGTAACAGAGGAAGTCATCTGCTCAAAATTTTTCTGATTAAATGGGTCTAGCACTTTACTAATGAAGAAGCAGCAGACATGCTAATCTTAATTCCTAACTGGCCTGGTTCAGTCACCTTTAGATATTGGGAGCAGCACAACAGAGAATCCACTTAAAAAGGTCAGGGCTGAACCAATGTGAGAGTGATGTGAATGTGTGTGTGTGTGTGTGTGTGTGTGTGTGTATCAACCTTTCATGGTGTTTGCAGTGACCAACAAGTCAGCGGGACGTCCTAGCATCATCTCTTTCTGCTACATTTAGCGTCCAGTGTGAACCTTAACCAATCAGATCACTTTCTCCATGTTGGCTCATCTTCAGGTGACTTTCAGGTCAGTGCTCACACTCAGGCGTCTACGCTTTAATGCATTTTTATGTCTTGCTCACTCCCTTGGCACTGCACTCTATGATTCACCATTGATCTTTCACCTTGTGTGTCAGCATGCCAGCGCGGTGACTGATGTGACCTTGAGACTGATTAGAATTTAACACTAATTAAATTACCCACATTTTGAAGATTAGTGAGCCTTGGAAGGTCAGGAAAAGCCGTTTAGAAAAATCACAGCGTAGGACATCCAGACTTTGTCTGGGAGAGCCTCATTCAAATGAAGTTGACTGTGTTTCCAGTTTAATGCAGAAAAGTTAGAGTGGCCTTTACAACTGGAAAACTTAAGTAGAAAAAGTGTCTTTCCAGTGTTTTTTTCTTCTCCGTCTTGATATTTAAAGAATAAGAAAATTAAAACTTAGATGGTGAATAATTTGCATCTGAGTCTCATTCTGTAAGGCAGTGTTGGGCGAGTAGTTTGGTTTTTATTTGCTTGTCTGGGGCTTAGGCAACATTGGGATTTAAACCAGCCTCATCCTTGCCAAGACTTCATGAGGAAATCCCGCTACCTGAATGCTCAATTTGGCCTTCCTCTATTTAGGCCATCTAAACCTCAATTTAGTCTGATTCCTACTAGTAATTACCAACCAGCCATGTTTTCAGGATCAGGATGTTTGACTAAAACAATGTAATGGTTTGACCTTGGACACTGATTTTCTAAACATGTGTCTGAACATGTAACTCTACCTGAGGTGAACAGGGTTCTGTCAATGTGGATATACACTAATAGGGTTTTCCTCGGCTAGTAGCTTAACTGGTCACATCACCAGCAGCTTTGGTTTTGTGCTAGGAAATTAGAGTTGTTGAATCGCTGAGAGACAACATCCCTCTGTGAGCAATGCTCTGCAGGTATTAAAGGAACAGAAGCAGAAAGAAATCATAAACAAGTGAACTTTATTTATTATGAGTTCCATTATGTCTTCCAACATGTAAATACATCAAAATGCATTAAATCCAAAGAGTATTTGTGTTTTTTTATTTTTATTTTTATTTTTTTTCGGTCACACCTACATGAATGATACTGTCTTCACTTTAAAAGAGCAATAGTCTTGCATTGCATTTGAACACAATGATGTCAACACACTTGCCAAACTGCTGCTGCAGGATTTAGTAGCGGGTGATAGACAAGTATTCAGATGGGTTACATATTAAGGTAAGTGACAAAGTAAATTACACTATAATAACTATTTAAATAATGATAATAATTTCACTCAACAGTGTGTAGAGAAACACACATGCTCACTCCCCACCACATACCCACACAGACTCTCTCAAACAAATGATTCTAAAACACAGCACCCATTCATGTTCGACAGACAGGTGTGCGCCTTTCAGCAGACGGTGGTTTGTTCCAGTGACGTTTCAAACTGTGTCAAGCCACGACAAAAGCTGAAAATTCGCCTAGGAACCGAAAAGACTAATGACATGATTACAGGGAAGGCAATTTGGGCTGTGCGGGTGTGTGGGCACAAAGGACTGTGAAGTAATTGGTACTGAAGTCTACACTAGAGGACAATGGAGCCTATGTGTGCAGGATTGTGTGTATGAGTGTGTATGTATGTGCGTATGTGTGTCAGATGGAGTGATAGAGTGAAAGAAGGAAAATGGAGGGATGGAAAGACATTAAAGTGCGCTGGTGGTTTCTCCTCCTCCTCTTCTCCCTCCTCCTCATGCTTTTCCCTCAAGGTTTGTCAAACAAAGAGACAGCAAAAAGTAAAAGGTGGGCAGAAATAAGCGAAACTAGCAAAAAAGATTTGGAGAGAGGGAAATAGAGCAAGATAAAGAGAGAAAGAGGAAGATCACATAAGATGGGTTATTCATAAAACCAGCATGTTTTCCTGTTCACAAATTTGCGAACAGAGTATTTGTTTCCGCTGTCATGCTGATGATACTCAACTGTACCTCCAAGGAAGCCCAAGAGAAACACGGAACAAGAGCACAATTTAAAGCACCATGCCAGTGATTTGTTTAGCATAATCTCTACAAAATCTATATAGTTAACTCATTCACACCAAATCAGAAATACTTCTGTTAAGATTTGTTTTGTTTGTTATGTTGTTGGAGGAAAGAAAACTTATCGGCCAATCAGATTAGCTTTTGGGGTCATGTGTCCAGAACCAGCATTCAAGATACATGTGAAGCTGTTGATGTCCTTTTTGTCTGAGAACAGGAAACTGTTTGATAAAAGCTATAATGTCTACAGAGTGGAACAAAAACAACCAAAGAGCAGAGGTGGGATCAACTCATTGTTTTGCAAGTCCTGAGTCAAGACAGGGAAGTTCCAAGTCCAGTCATAAGCCAAGACTGACACATCTGATTCAACTTTGAACTTTGAATCTTAAGCAAGTCATAATCCACTCTTAGACTTAACCAAACTTGATATCATAATAAATTGTATGTTCAATTTACACAAGCCAGGGATGCTTTTTAAAATATGTATTTACTGCTCTCCAAATGAAGCTTATACTTCCATAAGAATTTCCCAGTTTGGGATCAATGAAGTATATCTATCTATCAAAGTACATGGATGGCGATGGGAGATTGTTGTTTCAACTCTTATTCAAGATGTCAGTTAAAGTCCTGTTTGCTATGAGAGCTCAAAGATAACCTCCTTACCCTTCTTTGTACCAATAAGTGGGCTGCAAGAATGGGTGAACGGCATAATCTTTAATCTCTGGTTTAAAGGAGGGTAGGCTACCAAGTCTTCCCGAGTCAAGGACTCCAGGCTAAGTAAGGTCACAAGTCACTGGTGTTAAAGGCAAAATTCAAGTCATGTGACTCCAGTCCACAGCTTGTACACACACACTGTATGACCACGCACAAGATGATTTAGCAGAGGTCTTTGCAGCAAGAATTAAGTGAAAATATGTGTGGTTGGGAAGTATGAGACTATAAACCAGAGAACTTTTGATAGGGCTTGGCTGTTAAATCTGAAAATCGATCACAGATGGCTTGAGTTTTTGAAATACATCTTGAAGGCTAACCCTAACGCTGACCCATGAAGACTTGCAAGTAAAACTTTCTCCGTCAGTGACAAAAAGCAGTACACAGTGAGTAACTGATACAAATGTAACCAATTATGGGTGAACTATGCAATGCCCTGATATGGCAATCAACTGCTGACAAAATGGGAAGTTTGTGGACTTCACTTTCATGTAGGTATTCAAACATTTTCTGAGAATAATGAAAATTTGGCATCTGACTTTGTGTGAATAGTTTTAGGGTAAAAAAAAAAAAAATCACATATAAAAATATAAAAATGACATTGGATTTGGTGTGAAGAAACTTAAGTCTGACTCAGGTTTAATCCCTGTTCTGTCCATTAAGTCTCATATGTAACCACAGCAACAAACTGAGACTTAAGCAGTATGTTAGCCATTATCTGCCACACTCCTAATACCGATTTCCTCCAAACCATTGTGATTATTTTCCAACCGTTAACACTGATGTGACTGATGTAAAACCATCACTGAGGTAGCCAAGATATTTTTGTGCAGATATGTGACGAATTTAATTTATTTTGGCAAATCCATGATGTCTACAATGTCTCTGAATTGTTAGGCTGTCTGACCTGTACAAAAACAGTGCGGCACAGAGTCAAATCTTATCTCTTTCTATTAAATTGCTGGCAAGCAGCCACGTGTGTAAGTATATAAGCAGGATAATCCACAACAAGGTGTTTGTGACGGACTCCGTGGCAACAACCACTCATTGCTTCATACTGAGTGGCTCTTTTTTCTTGGTGCATTAAAAGCACAAATGCGCACTTACATGCACACTTCATTGTAGATCTTACATAGATCTTACGCCTTATATAACCTATTGGGCAATCGTACCAATGCAAAGATGTTTGCCTTTTGAAACTTTAAAATGCAATTGACAACTCATTCAGTGCTGTAGTAGCGTAATCTTTACGAGGCCTACTACACTGACATGACATCCTCAACAAAGTGCAAAAAACATTGCACAACCTGAATCAGCCAGCTAATGTAATGATGTATATTGCATAAAAAAACACACACACATACGAACAAACCATTACAAGAAGAGGAGTTTAAGTGCAAGAAATCACTGAGTGCGCGGCGCTGGCAGAGACGCACATGGCAGATGAGCGGTGTTTACATGCAGTCAGACTTCTTGGCAGCGTGCAGCACGACGAATCGCTGCAGGGACATCTGGGCTGCCAAATCCAACACGCCCGAAGCTAACCCCATCAAACACAATGAAGCTTTAGTACTGTCAACGCTAATGCTGCTTAGTGCCGCTTTTCATTTGCAGTGAAGTCGCTCAGGGAGTTTACTGCACTGTTTGTCCATTGTCCAAAGCCTTGGTCTGTGATGCAGCCAGTGTGGCCTGAAACACTACCTTCCATGATGCGTAATATGAATTTCACAGCATGTTAAGCAGAAACGATGGGTAAATTCTAGTTAATGCTTAAAAAAGTGGATGAATTGACTTGTAACACCCTTGTAACAGCAACAAAACAGGGTGGTCTCAATTAATTATGAAATTCAGGTTATATTGTTAGACAGAGAACGTGCTGTTATCAGTCATCATGTGACGTGTGCCACAACACTACACGTAACATTTACTCAGCTGTATTAAGGGAAGTTACACGCTGGCTCCAATTCTGCTGAATCTCAGACTTTGTCTGGGCACGTCTGTTGTGTATCGGTGTGTGGATTGATAATATCAGTCTGACATATGAATCACTACTTGCTGTGATGTGTAATATGAATTTTCACAGCATGTTAAGCTGAGGCGATGGGTCAATTCTAGTTTATGCATAAAAAAAGCAGATGAACTGACTTGACAGCATAAAAGAAAAACAGGATGGTTACATCCATTTGTAGACTGTTTTTGTCTTAATGTTACGAACCACATGCTGTGACACATACTGACACTGGTTATATCTGATGATGATGATGATGTGTGTGTGTGAGTGTGTGTGTGTGTGTGTGTGTGTGTGTGTGTGTGTGTATGTGTGTAGGAGAGACAAACGTGCTGTCATCAGTCATCAGATTTGTTTCCATTCCAAATTTTTTACCAAAACACACTGTATTTGTCCTTTATTACACTTCCTGCCTCAAGCACATTTGCTAAGCTTTACTTTATAATAGTTTGAAAAATTGCATTGTTTACAGTGGTGTGTGTGTGTGTGTGTGTGTGTGTGTGTGTGTGTCGCCCCCATGCTCAGGGTGTGCATGGACAGTACACCAGGAAACAAAGGAAAAAAGCAACAGTCATCATGGCAGGCCTGACTAAATCTCTGATACGAGATCAGTACTACATGGGGGTCTTGTGTAATAAAGGAATCGTCCTCCTGCCTCTGCCTTTGATGGAATGTATCACAAAATATCAAACAAGCTCCTGCGACCCAGGAATACAACTATACAAGGTAGTATTCTACAATTTCTTAAATTTATACAGTGCATACTATTTTTGCATCCAGCACCCTCCTATACTTAATCTATAATCCACCACTTTCATGTGAGAAGAAAGATAAGTATTGAGCAGCAATTTTATAATCTGTTGGCGTCTGTCTTCATCAGTATGTGGTAGCTAGGTAGGCTATTACATAAATAAGTTTGCTTTACAAGCTAGTCAAAAACACTCAGTAGGGCACCTACCTCCACCACCACTGTGGAGTTGTGGACATATGCCAGAAGGGATGCACTAATCCACTTTTGTTCCGTTCTGATCTGATTCCAATACCTGGGCTTTGGGTATCGGCCAATACCAAGTACTAATCTGATACCAGAGCCCTTGTATCTTGATTATTTTTTATTATTATTGCTGTTGTTGTTGTTGGAGGTATTGTGTGCAAGGTTACATGAGACTTTAGTAAAACACACAAAACTTATTAAAATAAGATAAGTAGATTTTGCTCCTAATAATCACCAGTACAATATAAGTTTGTTTTTTGACTGCAGTACTGGCACACTCCACTGTGGTGCTCTACTGGAATCAGCATAATGCATCTGGGAGAGCACCGCCAAACAAGAAGAAAACCTGTGTGTTTGCTAGCCACAGCCAGGCCAGCAGACTGTTGTGGAGGCTGTAGTGGTAGAGTAACTGCAGAAATATTATAGAGGTACTGGAGTCGGCAATGCCTGCGCACATCTGTTGTGTATCGGTGTGTGGATTGGTAATATCAGTCTGACATATGAATCACTACTTGCTGTGATGTGTAATATGAATTTCACAGCATGTTAAGCTGAAACGATGGGTCAATTCTAGTTTATGCATTAAAAAGTGGATGAACTGACTTGACAGCATAAAAGCAAAACAGGATGGTTACATCCATTTGAAGACTCTTTTTATCTTAATTAATGATGCAGACCACATGCTCTGACACATACTGAAACTGGTTATATCTGTTGTGTGTGTGTGTGTGTGTGTGTGTGTGTGTGTGTGTGTGTGTAAGAGAGAGAGAGACAAGCTGATACAGGACTAGGTTTGTTTCTTGTCAAATTCAGGTTATATTGTTAGACAGAAAACGTGCTGTCATCAGTCATCATGTGACGTGTGCCACAACACTACACGTAACATTTACTCAGCCGAATTAAGGGAAGTTACACGCTGGCTCCAATTCTGCTGAATCTCAGACTTAATGTAATTTTCCAAGTAAACACACTTGGATTTGTTTCCATATGTGTGTGTGTGTGTGTGTGTGTGTGTGTGTGTGTGTCGCCCCCATGCTCAAGGTGTGCATGGACAGTACACCAGGAAATGATGTCATTATGTGCGAGGTTACATGAGAGGAAGATGTTTTTTGTTGGGCGCAGGGGCTACCAGCCCTAGAGATGTGTCTGTCGTTGAGTGAATGAGTGATCAAAGTTACACAACTGACCAAAGACAGTTGCAGCAGGTTGGGCTTTCCCTGTTGGCTGTTAGTCTTTCAAAATGAAACTCATTCCACGTTTATCAAACACACATAAGCAGAAGTGGAGGGAGGGAGGAAGTGTGTGTGTGTGTGTGTGTCTGTGTGTGTGAGAGAGAGAGAGAGAGAGAGAGTGTAATCAGCACTGAGGAATACTGCTCTGATGGTGAACAGCCAAATTTACGCTTTGCAGCACATCTGCAACAAGGCTGAGTGGACATGGCTGCTTCACACAAACAATATCAGTGCAACTAAGACATTTGCTGAAAAAAAAATCTTCTTTACATGGACAGATTATCTACAGCAACTACAACACAACTTTCACAAATAAATGTATTATTACTAATACAAATGTAATAATAATCAAAGGCCAGGTAGACATTTTTCATCAATTTAATTAATTATAGTATATGGCAATAATAGTATATGGCAATAATAGTAATAATATCATTATATCTACAGTAAACAATTGGTGAGGTCGTTTTTACGTAATGCTGGAGAATGAATGGAGGTGAATGGGCCTGAGTCAGTTACTGCTATTTTAAGGCTCACAATAACCTCTCACAAAGAAATAGTGTGGGTATATCATACATTTCCTGAATCCTCAAAGTCCATTAGGTATTGTGGATGTTGTCTTTTGGGTCCTTGATATCCCTTGATCCCACAGGGATAAAAGAAACTATATAGTTTAGGCGAAAACTGTGGGAAAATGTGTGTAATTTATGGTTTAAGGAGGTCATGTGACCTCTGTGTTTGTCAGAAAGAGACACCCATGGGCTTAAATGAAAGCTGAGAAAGCTGAAATGGATTTACAATGATACCAAACAATCATATATAGAATATTGACAAATAGGAAACTGATAGCCATTTCTGACTTTGGGCGACTAATCAATAATTATGCTAATTAATCAATAATTATGACTAAATTGTAACTTTTACAGCTTGGCATACAGCAGAAATGGATTCAGCATTAAATAATCATACAGAAACAACAGATAAAGTGTTTTTCCTCAAAAATGCCTACCATGTTGTTTTCTAAGGGGCTTTTTTCAATTTTCGGTCCTGAATATATGCTAGCCAGCTCGTTGGCTAGCTGGCTTGCAGTGGTGGTTGTGGTGGTGGGGTGGGGGGGGTGGGGGGCAGAAAGTGTTTGAGTGTGTATAACTGTATTTTTTCTTAATTTAATGTGTATTTACATTTTTTAAATATTTTAATGAATCATTTTTATATTTTTATTCATTTTAACAAATCAAATGCCTGCTATGGCCACTAGGGGGCGCTTTTGTGATGGCCCAATATCCAGATTTGTTTGAAATATATCCACCAACACATCTACCAAATTTGGTGCTTTTATCACAAAATGAACGATAGTTTAGCTATGCCGCCCCACTAATACAAAAAATTGCAAATACAAGATCGTTTTCATTCGGATCATTCAACCTTTGATTCAGTCTCGGGCATTCTTTCATTTTCAGTTATGTCAAGAGTACAATTAAACACAATAAATACACACAAATCGCACGTCACCTAGAAACAAATTGTGAATAAACAGCAGCTAATGAAGGTTCTGTCCCATTGAAGTGTAGCAGAGATTTTCAGCAGACTTTCCAGACTTTTGGTCCTGTTGGTGAAACCCATGCCTACATATTCTTTCTGATGCCACTTCTAAACAGTTTCCAAAGATGTTTTAACATGTGTTTTTAAGGTAATAACATTTGTGCCATAATGTCATAAAATGAAAACCTTGTGCTCATTTAGGTTGACACTAGAACCTGACCTCCTCCTTCTGGCTGGCTTTCCACTCAAAATCTTCCCTGTCTTTCTTTGCCTCTCTTCCCTGTTCCCTGTAATTCCCTCCATATCCATCTTCCACAGTCTCCCTATGTCTCTCAGTCGCAGTGGGAGAGAAAATATTTACATTTTACAAGGTGTTAAACAACCTCACACATGCATGCAATTATGTGCAACCACGCAGATCACTGCACATGAACATGTACATGGTTTATAATACAATTCCACTGCACGGCACGCTTCATGATATGGATATACACAGTCATGCACACATACGCACACACATATGCACACATACGCACACACACCTGCATATGGGAGGTGCTTGAGTAAAGATGCCACGGATAAGAGCAGTCACGAGGACTCCAGCTCCCACGTGGCACTGCTCCACTCAGCCCAGGATAGATGACAGGAAGCAGAGCTCTGATAAAATACACTCTCTTTGTGACCATGCAACTCAGTAATGTAGGCTGAGACACACACACAACCATAAAAGCGGGTTCACATGCATATGCACAAACACCAAGGGAGCAGGAGTTCCACTTGAACAGGATATTTCAGCCCTCTTCACACCTCACGTGCACACAAAGGCAAACAACACACACTCAAATTACAGGTGTGTTTCTCCCACTGTTATTTACTATACACTGTTTGCTGGAAAAATGCTTAAATACACACACAGACTCACGCACATCACTAAAGCAACAAGGCAAGCCCGGAGTGGCTAATCAGGAGGGCCGGGACAATTCCCGGTGGGCCGGTCTGATGTTTGGGCCGCGAGGGCCGGTGTTCACTTTTTTAATTTTTTTTATTTTTTGGGGGCCGGTGTTCAGTCATGGCAGTGGGTTGATCACATATGCTGCTTACCGCTGTCCCTGGGCCGCCTCCGCCTCCACTGGCAGATGTTTTTTTTTTTTTTTTGCTGACGCACCCTGACGTAACACGTCCGTGCACACGGTGGTGTTAGAAAGATGGAAAATAGAAAGAGCAAGCGTGGCGCGGAGAAGGCAAGTATTAAAAAGAGCAAAGCTCTGGAAACAGATGTAGCCGAATGTGCTAAAATTGGCAACTTTTTCACTAAAACGAGCTCGCGGTTTGAAACGACCAATGAGGACAATGAAACGGGTAAGGCAAGATGTTGAACTTGCAAACCAAAGTTCAAGTTAATTAATTATCAAGTCAATGAACTGTGTGGCGTTGTGACATATAACATAACGTTATATAATTTAAATAATAGTATGATGCGAGGCCACATAATTGGGAAACTTTGTCTTGTAGCCCCTCAGAGTCAGAAGCAAGATCCAGCACCAAGCACCAGCCATGAGCCCACAAGTCCAGAGTGGGCAGGTAGGATTGCTCATTGAGTGAATATTATTAGAATTAATATAATGAAGAGTATGGTGTAGACCTGCTCTATATGAAAAGTGCCCTGAGATGCTAGATGATTCAGCACTACATTAATGAAACTGACCTGAATTGGTGAGAAGGCTTTGTAAAAAGGGGAGATTTGTGCTGGGAATTATGACAATTTTTAAAATGTGATTTGGTGTCAGAAGCAGAGCCAGGAGCCAGTAGTGATGAGGGGATTGCTCCTGTCAGTATGGAAGGAACAGGTGAGCTGTTGTAACAGAGTGTGTGAACAAGCAAGCATTAGTTCCAATATAACCACTTTCTATGCCCAAATGACAGTAGTGACCCGTTATATTTTTTATCATTAAAAGTAAGATAGTAAATACACAAGGCCCACATTTTTAAGGTTTGGATATCTGTGAACACTTATTTGAACAAAATATAGATTCTGATCTTGTTGAGCTGAAGGATGTGAAGAATAATGTTGGAGATGTGCATTCATGTTGAAATAAATCTACATTGTGAAGCAACCCTTACTTGCACTGAATTGGAAATATTTTAGAAAAATACACTGAATTACAAGGCTTTACAGAACAGTGCGCTATTGTAGACTTAACATGTAAGGTTATAATTACATGATTTTAATAATAATAGGTTGTGATCTAAAGTGGGCCGGTCTGAGGCATGAAACTCCAGGGCTGAAAATGAGTCCCACTCCGGGCCTGCAACAAGGTGTGACAAAACAAGAGTGCAAAATCATGTCAAACTGACACATCAAACCTCGTGGTAATGTAAAGTATGCTAAAACTAACATGTCCACATAATATTCTCTGAATTGTTTCGGATCACATTTTGGGAGAGATTTTAAAGGTGAACTATGTAAAATTGTGGAAATTGTGGAAATTCAACATGATTCTTGTCACTGAACCAATGTCTACACTACAAAATAAAGCACATCATTGCACCTTTAAGGGTACAGCAGCATGTCACCGGGGCAGGACCCTCTGAGGTGCAGCTTTGGTCCCCTTGACGCTGGCTTCAGCCTTGTTCCTGTATTATAACTACAATGTTGACTGGATAACTGTGTGACCCATTTTTCATGTCTACAAAATTACAAAACTTTCATTTCAAGGCTACTCAGCCGTAGCCTACAAGTTCAAATCTACCTTAAAGTTATATTTAACCTAATTTCTGTATTTATTTAGGTGTTTATTTAGGTGTTTCTTCATTTATTCACAGTTTTCAGAACTTCAGAATCAGAAATACTTTATTGATCCTCGGTGGGAAATTGGGTAATTCATGATTTTAAACTTGATCATTTTATCTTGGAGTTAAGACTTGCTTTGCACTTTCCCATGTATGAGATTGGATTTATTCTATTTCCAATGTAAATGGAAAGTTTCATTAGCTGTACATTAGATTTACTCAAAAATGTGGAATAAGCTTGAAATATGAATGGTTCTTGTCATTCGCCTCAATGATAAGTTATGTGCTTATTCCAGTTGAATCTCTCCATACCACAATCAGCTCTTAGTTTTGCATATAGTTCATTTTTAACTTGAATTTTAATTTTATGTTTAATGTCAACAGTGTAATTGTGCATCACCATAACACATCATGACATGACATATTGGTAATACACAGTTCTATTGAATTATTGCCTAGCCTGACTTCCAGTGCTCTTCATTATTTACCATGACATATTTTCCAAATGCCATATACTCAACTTCTCAACAGTTACAAATGGAGCGGAGAAAACTGGGCCACAGACAGAATAAAAATGCGCCTGTCTTGGCAGTGGACACCAAACCAGTTGTGGAGCACAAAGAAAACTCTCTGGATATTTCAGAGGAAGCACAGTATATCCCTTCAGTGCCCATGATAAATATTTCAGCTGCAGGCATTTACACTCTGAATATACAGCATGGAGCCTCCTCTAGCAGCTGGAGAGAAGGCAAAGAGTGGAGTGAGTGAAATCTTCTCCCACTTGTCATCTTCTGCCCCTGTGAGGAGAAGACGGAGGGGAGCCTGGTACTTCCACAAACTTATCTGGAGACAAGCAGCCTGGTGTGCAGACTGATGTGCGGCTGCAACACACAAGTATGCTACTCTTGAGACTCTGTTAAGAGCACAGACCCTCACTTTATGTCCTGTGTTCATGATGTCATGGTGTTTTGGGTCGGCTCCAAGCCAGAATCTGCAGCGGTTCGTTTGAAGTGAGGAAGGTAACCACACCAACGCAGACAAATGTTGGTTGAGAAAGGAGTTTTTAACCTGCTGTACCTGGTTGGTTCACTTCATAATGAAGTTATGAAATAATGATGCTGTTGTAATATATCTTTAAGCAATTTAAAGAGACAATGCCTCAGGAACTTACAAAATTTTAATATAAAATTAGAGCCCAGAAATGATGTAAAATGACTGATAAAAGTGAAAGCAATTAAAACTAAAGACTAAATAGACTTTTATTACAGTTAACTAACCCTATCTCTAACCCTAACCAAATAGAAATGAGTATCTTGTGGACTTTTAGTTTCGTCAAGATGAAGTCATCTCTCAGTTTTTGAACCAAAATGAAAAACTAACAAGGTTTTCACCTCAGTGCAGCCTCATGATTTTATGTCCACCATAATGCAGCGAGACGTGATGGCTCTTCTTATCAATCATTGATGTCTGATAGCAGAGTACCAGAATAGGAAGCAGCGAAATTTGCACAGCAACAGCAGACTGAAGAGGCTCTGCACACAAACCATTTGGATAGGAATGATAGAAAACGACCTGATTTGGTACTAATGTTATATCCGCAAATCATGTCTCAGAGCTTTCAATATGAAAGACATAACTATGTGGTTTTCTAAGCAGTCTATTGGTTGCCAGGTAACATCATTTTGAACTTTGGATTAGGATGCATTGATAACAACTGGGGCCTTCAGCCATCTGAGGAGCAGTTACTTACCAAAACTTTTTTTTTTTTTTTTTTAAATGCATTTGTTTTGAGGTTGTTGCTTAAGGACCATGCAAGTGATTTAACATGTTTAGCATAATATTTGCCATGCATATAAATATATACATATATACTTAAAATTTCTGCTAATCTTTATCCAAAGCAAGCATTGGAATTTAAGAACTGCCATATCATTTTTCCTCCCTTTTCTCCATCCATTGGTTTCCATTCATTGCACTATGATATGAAAATGAACTTTGAGAGACCTCAAACTTTCTTCACACCAGTATTTCATCACTGTAATAAAGTCGTCCACATTAGTTTTCCTAAAAGCAGCAGCACTGTTGTGTTTTGATGACTTGAAATTTGGGGTGCAGTGAAACGCTCCTTCCACCAGGGAAAATAGTTCCCGTGAAAACATTTACACAGCCAATTATCAGTTCTGTGGTTTATGAATGGTGATGATGTTTGTTACAAGCAGAAGCAGAACATTGTCACATTGGCTGTTTAAACCAACTGTTCAAATTTCAAAATTGAGGGATTTAATTATATGTTGTGAAATCTTTAACACCTGCATGATTTCCACATTAGTTTGTTGAGATGTAAAATGTGGGTAAATTGTAGTGAACGGGCTAAATATTCAAAATCACTGGTATAAAAGATCCATGGAACTGTTAACACCAAATTATGGTTTCTTTATTTTTACAAAAGAAAACAGAAAAATCGACCTAATATATGTTGTCCAAGAAGAGTTAGTGCTACAGCACAGCTGAAACACACTGCAGACCATTGATAAAGGCCTTTTTAAAGCCCATAAAATAAAGGCTTTACATTTTGCCTAGAGTCTCATGGTGCCTGTCTGACTTTTAATCAGCTATTTCTTGTTACTTTATTTTATTTTTTCGCTTGTAAAATCATCTGTTCATTGAGTACCTTAAGCTGCTGGTCTGTACCGTGATTGGTCAAATCCCAGCGGTCTCCATGGAAACGTTGTCACCTGATCTATCACCAGAACAAAGAGGAAACACTGACCTGGTTCAGCATTGACTTAAAAGAGAGAAGGAGGTGAAGGAAGTGAGTTTGAGGGCTTCAAAGAGGCGCAGAAGAAACAGGGGAGTGAGATAAAAGATTAAAGATCGAAGTTAAAAAAAAAAAAAACATGAGACTGAACAAAGCAAGAATAATGAAGAGAACTTGAGAAGGCAAACAAAGATGAAGGAGAATAGGCCTCAAGTTGTTCGTCCTCGTAATGAAGCTGAATGTTGAAGAACACGGTTAAAAAAGCTGCTGTTTGGACTCCAGCTGACACATAGTAGAAGTGTTTAGGTGTGTTTTTTTGTTTTGTTGCATTGATAGATCATATCGTATCATTGTCATTCTGGACAGTGACCAGTGTTCCTTCACTACAATTTTAAGTGCATTGTGGGTATTTCATAGTGGACTAAATAATGAATAAAAGTAGCCATTATGATTTAAGACACTACAACAAAACGGCTGCAACACTATTATTGTGGCTAGTGAATGACTGCAGACACATTGATTTACATGAAAACGTTATGGAGTTCAATTAAGGCTACTAAGTACCAATATTACACCTGTGGAAGCTCATTTTTAATAGTTTCTATTTACTAATTTATTATTTGACTCTAAGGTCTACTGAAAATTGTCATTTATCGAAATCAGTGCGAAGACTTTTCCACAGGGAATAAGCCAGACCTGCTGTCTGCTGCCAGTTTTATCCAGTGAAACTATTAATATTAATGACAAGGTCTTGATAAAACTTGTCTTTCCTCAGCTATTGAACGCTGCGTATACCTGCGTTTGTCTGGGACGTCTCACACTGTGGTTTGAAGAGTAAGAAAAAGTGCATATAAGATCAAAAGCGGTCCGGAGCGTTTTCCATCCTTTAAGCCATCCAGGAGATATTTTTTAATGACAGGTCTGAATGTAATATTAATCATAGCTAGATATAAACGGGGTGCGTGAGAAACGTTAATGCCAGCAGTGGAGGGGAAGCTGCTGGTATTAAAGCTCAGGCCGTGTGGATGAGATGAACGGCTCTGCTATTGACTCAGCTGCAGTCTGCTTTGTACATCAGCAGAGTGGAAAACAGGCCCGAGCTGTCCAAACCGTCTAGACCGTCACCGCATTAGATATTCACCTTTGATTTAGCAAGCAGATGAGCACACACACACACACACACACACACACATACCAGAGACCGCTGGCCAGATACTTTCACTCTGATGGTCAATACTGCTGCGTTTCCTGTCTGACAGGAACAAATGCACTGTGTGCTTTGAAAACAGGATCAGATGCACGCAGCCAATCAGCTGTTTATGTTTGAATGAAGCATTTGTAACAGGATATCAAGCAAAGGACTATTTATTAGTGCAGGCTCATTCTAGCTCTGCAGACGTCAGCCATCGAGGTGTAACAGGAATTAGAGGAAACTGGACACTGTGGCATATCATCGCGCGGTGGCGTTCAGAGCTACGCTGAAATTTGAATTGTTATTAATTTTTGGGTGAGGCTGCTTCAGTGAGCAGCTGCCTACATTTCCCAGACAAAATGTGCGCAGGGAAACACTTTTTACACAGCACAAATAATAGGATTTTCCCATTAGAATATTTTTGTCAAATAAAAACAAAATATTTTGGCTGCATCTGAGTGGACCACTTGAAACTGTCAGATTTATGAGCTATCTGCAAAAAAAATAAAATAAAATAAAATAAAAACATACTGTAACTATTCCAAACTATTTCCAAAACATGAGAAAAACATGATGAGCAACTTACATCACCAGTAGCTGTGTTTGTCAGTGTTAAGGTGTTCATGGTGATTTTTTTTTAAGAAAAGGAAAACACCTAAAGGATCATAGCGGGTAGTGATGGGGAGAGGAAGGGCTGTAAGAGTTTGTTATAAAAACGTGACATTTTGACAGTCTGGGATGGTTTTCACGTCTTAACGGCAGGCTTTCAGTTTATTGCCTTAAGGTGCAAAAGACCAAACTCTCAGCATCGGAATATGTAAATGATGATGATGATGTACTGAAAGCATGGGCTGAAGTCATTTCTCATTTGATGCACTTATGAAACACTGGAGTGTATGTTTGCCTCCGGGCTCTTTCCATAAAAACAATTTAAAAATCAAAGAAATCCACTTTTCAAATCAATAGACAGTGTTCCCATCAGCCTCAGCCACAGTGGAAATTCACACCGTGATATCCAAAGTGCAAATCACTACCAAGCACAGATCAAATCCTGCAGCAGACGTGATGTGCCAACTTGATAGGAGATAGCAAACAGGGGATATCAAACAAACAGGAGCAGAAACTCTGCTTTTTTTACAAACAGTCTGACAATCAAATGTTGCTCTTCTCAAACCAGCTGTGAAATAATCAAACCCAGGTCACAAGGGGTTAAAAAGCAGCGTCTTGTGTTTCTCCGATAATCCAGTCAGCCTGGCAGGTGTAAGTGGAGCCGCGGTGTGTCTGTGCCCTCACACAGCTGAGCAAAACAATAGAGGACATTGTGCTGTGAAGGCGCTTCCATGCACGCTGTTGTCACAGACCAGCAGAGGTGTGTGTGTGTGTGTGTGTGTGTGTGTGCGCGGGAGAATGAGTGCAAAAGCTGCATATCACCTTACACACTGCAGCTGATTTCACCCACATGTAGACACAGCTCCAAACGGTAAAAAAAAAAAAAAAAAAAAAAAAAAAAAAGTTAGCCACCTTTAAATCTGATGATGTGAACAGCCAGCAATGCACATTTAGCATCCCACTCATATGTATCCACTTTCATATGTGAAAACTGAAATCCGCCAGTAAGAATTCCTATAATCTGAAACGCTTGCACAAAGATTGAAATATTATGCCGATACGAGTTGGACAAGAAGTGCAGGAAATGTCATTGAAAGCTGATAGTTCAACTCTAAACTCCCTTGGCAGCGTGGCCTTTCTGTGAATATGCTTCTTCTTCATTGTATTTGGAACTTGAGTTGGTCTTTGGTGCTTTATCCCACATTCCCATGTGGGATAAAGAAAATACATCTTTTCCTAAAAACATAATGGTGAACTGCCGACCAAGCCAAACCAAGTCAAAGCCCCGATGTTTCCTTCCCTTTTAATTTCTAAAGTGTCCACATTATTAAAATGAAAACCTAGCTGCTCAGCAACAGCGGGAAAAACAACCAGATGCTGTAAAACGTGTGTTTTTACAGCAGCGGGCTTGGTTGCGGGACACCGACCACAGTGTGAGTGTGCCAGTGTGTCACTGCACGCTGCTCTGTCATTTTCTGGACTCGGCAGAAAGACAGCCAGTAGTTACACGCTGAAATATGATCACAAAGCACAATGAGCTCTTTGTGTAGCCGAGCTGGCTTTTTTTTTCTTTTTCTTTTCCTTTTTTTTTTTTTTTGGCGGAGTCAACATCTCGTTGGTTTTCACAGCAGACGAGAGGAGAGCGCTGAACTCAGCCAGAGGTCGCCGAGGTCACGACTCCCCTGCACAAACTGGCTGTCGCTTTAAGTTAAACTGATAGCTCATTTCTGTGCTGCTGAGCTTATCATTTCATCACTGATACGTATAAGCTCATTTTGGGTTTAGACCATTTAAGCCTGTTAGCCAGCTATCTGATTAGCTGGCCGTGTTTATGCACGTTGTTATGGATCCCACCACAGATCTGGGCAAGATCCGCCCACAAGTGCTGTGACTGGTCATGCAATTTGTCAGCCTGTTGTCCATTTGTTGCCCATGCGCCTTCACCCACACATAACCCTATAACCTGAACCGAGCTGGCACATGTTGGGGTTCCTAATAGACTATATTCACAGGGCATTTTCCTCTCAGGGTGCTGTAATGAAGTTGTACTGCTGTGTTCCTGGTCATATCTTTTATAAACGCTGGGAATCTGACAAAACATAATCATTTCACCGCCGAAAGAGCTAAAGGCATGGCGGTTTTCCATGTGTATCTGTGTAAATTTCCATTCACTTTACATAGAATATTATTTAGATACAGTTTTTTTTTCCCTCTTCGGAGCACGTTAGGATGACCAGACATCCACCAGGAAAAATTAGCAAATGAGCAAAAAATTACTCGAACATTAGGGAAAATTTGCCAAATAAATTAAAAAATACAAGAAGATAACCAGAGAAATTGCAAAACAAAAAAAAAAAAAAAATCCAAACACCAATGAAAAATTGAATTAATTTCACAAGAAAACAGTATTTATAATATATAATACAATATAAATGTGTTTAAATACTGGTTAAGGGTTGTCACAAGCATTAAAGGGGGTGTATAATTTCTGTTAGACTGTGAAATATGTCTGCTGTGTTGTGTGGGACGCCGTCCCTGAACTGGCTCCTGACAATCTGCTCACCTTTGGGTCTGACATAATGCCTCAGCCTGGAGGTTTCGGTATAAATGCACATGTTTGTCTCCAATATGACTCTTTTCTTTGTCCATTTATTCTACTTTACCTGTTTGGGAAATACACAACTGGTGGAGAAATATTTAATGCAGTGTGAAAGGAGATGCATGTCGTTTTCAGTCTCATCTTTGCTTGCAGGCTGGGTCTTTGACGGCCTGTGTCTCTCTGTCGGTTTTCCTCTGGACTCCTCTCTCTCTCTCTGTCTCTTCCGATCGGCCCTCTCTGAGTCCAGGTTGTCAGCTCCTGTTGTTTTGGCTGGAGCACGCTTTGTTTTCCGACTCGGGGAGCCGCTTTCTAAATTTGCCACAGAATACATTGTGTTGGGCTCCGATGCAGCAGAGAGGCAGGACTAACCAGAACACAACTAAAACAGGAACAAAAACACGGCAGTGCAGCACGGCACAAATAGATTCTCATCAAACCCGAGTATTTTTAGACCGCCAGTCATCTAAACATCTACTTTGTGACGTTTCAAGTTGGTCATGATGTTTGCCAGTTGGCTTTCACAAAGTTCATCTCCTAAGAGGGACCAGTAACACCAGTATTACCAGCAGCACTGGTGTTAAATGAGCTCTTGGTGGTTTTGCGGTGTGCTGATCCAAAACAAAACACCACTGAATCCAAACATCTCAACATTTTAATTATGTGGCCTCTGGATGAATAATTGATTTGACAACTGAGTGGTTAAACCAATGACAAAAGAAACAGGCTAATGAATTAGTGAATGAGTGAATGGATGAATGATTTATCAGAGCAGACAGGGCACTGATGTATTTTTAATGAAGGATCTGTGAAGGCTTTTTTCATTCACTCTCTCTCTCTCTCTCTCTCTCTTCACATGTTCTGCCCGCTCTTCCTCCTCCTTCCTTTTTCGGTCCATACCTCCTCCTCCACACACACGCACACACACACACACACACACACACACACACACAAGACACACTAATAAAAACAGCTCACTGGCTCTATTTAAAATGACTCCGGTGGTGATTTAAAGTAAAATGATGATGCTGATTGGACCGATTGCCGTGATGTCACTCACACCATATAGCTGATATTTATCATATTTATTTCACTGCAGTGGATGGAGCCTTTGCTTCCTTCCCCTCGTTCTTTTATCTATTTGTTTTGTCTCCTTGTGTCCTCCTCTCTTGTCTCCTTCCCTGTGTCCTTCCTCCCTTTCCGCTTTCCTTCCTTATTTTCCGACCCCCTTGCTTTGTCCCTCCTCTCCCTCTTTCCCTTCACGCCCTGCTCCTTTCCTTCTCTCCATCTGTCATCCCTTTCTCTCTTTCTTTTTTCTTTCTTTCTTTCTTTCTTTCTTTCTTTCTTTCCTCCTTCCCTCCCATTCTTTCCTTTCCCTGTCTTAATACCTCACTTCCCATCCTTCCTTCCTTCTTTCCTTACCTGGCTCCCTCCCTCTCCTCCTCCCTCACATCTCCAGCTCGTTTCCCCCGACAAAACAGCGGATAAACAAATCTAATAAAAAATCGCTTGTTGTCCAGACACAGGGCTCAGCTTTTACAGCCAGTAAATGTCAGAGCTCTGAGAGCAGCAGCAGAAAACAAAGTGCAGAGGGGAACAGGAGGTGTCGCCTCTCGTTGGCTGGCCGTAAAACCGAGGCGTGGGGGTCCCTCGCTTTACGACCTGCTGGATTTGAAGGATTTAGTGCAGCAGAGAGGACGGGGAGGTGACGGGGTCGAGCACCATGAGTGTGTGTGTGTGTGTGTGTGTGCGTGTGATTTTACTATCTGGAAAGGGGGGAAGGAAACTGTGTGATCTATGTCTCTGCCATTTTGCTCCGAGACTGGTGTGTCTGTGTGTGTGTGTGTGTGTGTGTGTGTGTGTGTGTGCGTTATCTACTGAGGTCAGAGTGTCTTCACAGGGACAAGAAAAGCCACTAAAGCAGTCTTTTGTCTGTGTTGTTAGTGGCCCCCCATTGTCTCTTTGTGAGGAAGCTATACTAATTACTTGTGCAAAGGAAGACAGGATATTCCACATTATGGGCTGGAGTGTGTGTGTCTGAGCAATACACACACTCTAGTGCAAGCAGGGTTCAAACCCTGGCCCACTTGGTGCAAGTGAACCAAACACTCCAAATCACTGGTATGGTCCTTTCAGTCCAGAGCTCTGCTACTGTAATGATAAGTTGATGATTTAGGTCAAACACTTTGTAACAGATTCCTACAAATGTGCATGCACACACACACATGCACACACACACCACTGAGGATTTAGAAACACATGTTCCCAGTTTGGCCATTAGTGGCACAGCAAATAGCACATAATGAGCGCTGGTAAGTGAGCGAATGCACGAAGAGAGCAGCGTGTGTGTGAGCAGGTAGACGTGCAGAGAAGAGCACGAGGACGTGTCAGAGCAGGCTGAGGCACTGCTGGCTGTGGAAACAGAGGCTCGGTGCGGAGGCGATGTAATGAGCTGGGATTCTCTCCGCCCCCATTGTGCGAGCCCGCAATCCCAAATCCACTCCCACTGTCACAGAAAATGCTGTGCCCTGCATTTTGGTGCAGAAACTTGGTGCTGCTCATTAATTTAGCCCTGCCTCAGTGACTCCACCAGCTATTTTTTTTTTTTTTAAAGCAGTAGCAGTTTGGAGTTCATTTTCAGGTTTTGGTCCCAGTTGTGGTTTTAGGACACTTAAACAGCTCAAGCGGCTCTACTTTGTTATGGTAAAAATCTAAAAGTCGAAATGATTTGTTGTGTTGTGTTTTCGGAGAAAAGCTTTCCATTTGGTTTCCTATTCCAGTGGAGACTCTGCCAAGCAGACGCTGATTTACCCATTTAACAGAGAACTGCAGTGGCCGAGTGGTTAAGACTTGAAATCCAACAGGGTTGTGCAGGTTCAAGTCCCGCTTGCAGAGTTTTACAGTATGATGCTACCTTGCTCCTTGTGTCTTAGGAAATAGCACTGTATCCAATGCTTTGCAGAAGTAACATGCATCAGTGAGCAACTGGTGGAAAAACCTTTCATTTGAACCCTAGAAAACATTATAATTATGAAAAACTGCCCTTATTAGCAGCATAACATAAAAACAGTTGGTTAAAGTTAGGGTTAGGGTTAGGTTTAGGTTTAGGTTTAAAACCCACTTGGTTAAGGTAACATAACTAAATAAATTGCAACAAATGACCACCACTATCTCTTCACACTGGACTCAAACCTGGGTCACCTGGGTGAAAGTCAGTTGTTTGACCCATCTGCCGCTCCTCCTGCCTCCTCACACACATTTCAGATCACAAATATTCTTGTGATACGTTACAATCAAATGTAATCTGCGAAAAAAATACATTCCCCTTGAAATGTAGCCGAGAATGCAGATTAGCTGTGAGAACGTCATGTTTAGGAGGCAGGGCTCTTCAAATGATGCCCTAGCTCAGTAGTTATAGATGTGCCAAGAGAGCCAGACATTTTTTAGGATTTTGTCCTTTAGTTTTCAATTCTTCAATTTACACATTAATAACATCAGACTCTCTTAGCTATTACATAACTGCAGGGATGTTACTGTTAGTGATCATTAGCCCAGCTGGAGCCTGAGTTTCAGGTCATCTACAGGTTCTACACCTACCAGCTAAACTGGTGCAGGTTGAGACACAACCTCAGATAAGCCTAGATTGTGCTATTTTACTTTAAAATTGCAGCCATGAGGTATCAACGTGCAGAAGCTTAGAGGTTTCAGCTTCAAGTGTGTGAGTCATTTTGCCTCAGACTGTGCCAGTGATCAGTGCTGCACCCGAAAACTCATGGAGAAAAAAAAAAGAAAAAAAAAGCCACTTCAGTCCTCTGCAGAGAATCAACCCAGCTTCATAACAGCTGTGCACCGAGTGCCACTTGATGCTTTAAGTGCATGTTTGGCCACTAAAAGCAAGTGGTGTGCTTTTAATATGGAAGCACAGTGTTCCTGCCACAAAACACAACAACATCCCTCTGATGGTTTTGCCTCATGGAGAAAAGAAACTTTTGTAGGAACGTCAGGGCTATTAGAGGTTGCTTCAGTCGCGTGAATGTGAATCTGATGAATCATGTTATTGACTCAAGCTGAACAGCCTTTTACACACACACACACACACACACACACACTCACACATTGCAGTACATTCTTTGGCATTTCATTCAAGCATGGTTATGAGGCTTTTCCACTCAGTAGTTATGGCAAAGGGATCTTGAGAATTGGACAAATGATGACCCTAGACCTCAGGACGGGGGAGCCGATCTCTCACTTGGATCTGGAGCTGAATCTACCACCGAGACGCTTTGAGATCGGTGCAGATAATAACAGAAACCCAGTGCGTTCAAAGCCTGCAGCTGTGGCCTCGACGAGCAGGTTGAAATATTTAGTGGTGTTGTTCTGTTGTAAAATTACCGCTAACGGCTGCAATTTTACATCAAGGAAAAAGATACAGCGGTTTGAATGGATGGGGTGGGGGTGGGAGGCAGCAGGGCTTTGATATGAATATAAATACTTGAGGACAAAGTGGACAAAAGAAAGAGAGAGTGAGACAGAGTGAAGAATGACAGAGAGAGATTTGTGGAGAACCCAGAGCTAGATCGGGTTAGAGACGTGGAAGCCAGCACATTGGTTTGGGACGTGCTGGACAAACCAATCAGCCCAGACTTGGATTACACTGCATGAAGAGCTTGAGGATCTGAAACAGATGTATTCATATCCTTTTTAATCCATATATCAGTCATTCTTTTCATATCCAATTGAGAATCCAAAATTGAAAAATAAAATCTGATTTATTTCATCATTTGTTCATGAATCTGATATCAGAAAGCAATTAACGGTTTGTTTTTCATGCTTTCATTTTTACGCTCAAGTCATAAACAGGAGATGAAAAGACAGGCCATCGGCCAAACTTGATTTTGATATTTAATTTGTCCGGTTTGTGTGACCCAGAAGTTATCGACTGGTTAGCCTGATTCAGTTTTGATAGCCTTGACGGTCAACAAGAGCTTTATCTTGTCCAGAGGAACTCCACATGAAATAATCAGGGAGACATCATGACAACTGAAAAAAATCTGCAGGATCTTCCAGGTATTTTAGCTTGGTGTAAAAAATATGTCATAGTTATCTGTCAAATTCCACAGATACGCATTATTTTACAACCAATAGACTACCAATAACTACTAGGGAGGCACCTGAATCTCAATCCATATTTGGCAAGTAATGAATAATGGCATATAACAAACCATTTACTGGCTGGAGGCAGACCAGAACAATAGACAGCAACAGTCACAGTGCACAAAAATTGTCAAACCATCCTTAAACTTAACAAAGAGCACATGATCAACAACACACAGACAAACTAAAGAACTAAACAGGGAACCTGAGCCACGAAACAATGAACTGAGTGAATGTCCGTTGCCCTAAAGCATGCTGGGAAACTCCTTTGACTGGACTTCACTCAGACGTTGGTCACCGACAGAGACAGAAGTCCACAACGTTTTTTCACAGCTGGATTTCTTTTGATTTGCAGAATGCTTGGTTATTAGAGCGGGTTTCCAAAACTTATATAGATTTAATAAGCAGCAATTTCAGTCATTTTATATTGCTTTGTGGTTAAAATCCAACTATTAAAAAAAAAAAACAAACACTTCCAGTTTGAGCCATACCCACTTTTTCTGGAACCCAAAGCTGAATTATTTTGCCCCAAAACAAATACAAATACAAACAGTAGTGCTGCCACACTCCTCTAATAGCTAATTTTATAATTACTACTTGTATAACTGAGGATGAGTACATAATATGAGGTAGCTTTTTGGTGAAATATTCCTTTAAGTACATCGTAGAGGCAAATCCAGGAGCGTCCACTCCTGAAACAGCTGATCTCAGGTATGACAGAGTGTGTGTGCAGCCCAGCACAGAGGCCCACACTATTCTGGGCCCGTGGAGCCGGGCTTTGCTGTCACTCTCAGAGCTCTGTGTTCACGTTCCTGTCACTTTCCTCTGTGTGTCACCTCGCTCGCTGTGCTCTCCTCCCTGCTTACGTTGACACATACGTTCTGCAGGACATCCATTCGAAGGAAGCAGCACACACAATGAAGCAATCCCCGCTAAGTGGCTATAGCTCAAGGCTTCCACAGCGGCTAATGTCTCACCAGGGAGTTCGGCCCTGCTGCCATCTGCTTCGACCACCCCCTCCACTTGTTTCTTCTTCTTCATGTAAATTCATGAGAAATCCTCCTACTAAGGACCAGAGAACTGTATTGTTTGTTCATAGATCTGCTTCGTGATCATTTGTGTGGCCTCTGTGCTCTATTAGAATAATGACCCATCCATCTTCTAGGCCCAATTTTTCCTAATTAGGTCACAGTGGGCCTGGAGCCTGTCCAGGCACACCATGGACGGAAAACAAGGGGGCACCCTGGACACACCACCCGTCCATCGCAGGGCAAACACACTCACACATTCACACACAGGGGCAATTTAGATTCTCTGATTCATCTGCATGTCTTTGGACTGTGGGAGGAAACCTACGCAAACATGGAGAGAGCACGCAAACTTCACACACAAAGGACCAAACCCAGGATTCAACCCAGCACCTTCTTGCTGTGACGTGACAGTGCTGCATTTTTCATAGCAGCTGTTTTGACATGAGTAGCAGGGTAAACACAGGTGCTTTTAAAGGACCATACCGGTCATTTTGAATGTTTGGCCTGTTTACTACAATTTACCCACATTTTACACTGCAACAAAACATTTCACAACATATAATCATTTTCAAATTTGAATTTTTGCTCAAAACACCTTACAATGTTCTGCTCCTGCAGCTAACAAAGTCGTCAATATTCTGAAAGCACAGAACTGATAATTCTCTGTGTAAAGCAAACGTTTACATGGGGACTATTTTCCCTGGTGGAGGGACTGGTTCACTCCACCCAATTTCAAGTCATCAAAACACAGCAGTGCTGCTGCTTTTAGGAAAACTAATGTGGACGACTTTATTACAGTGATGGAATACTGGAGTGAGGAAAGTCTGAAGTCTCTGACAGTTTATTTTCATATCATAGTGGAATGAATGGACCCCGCTTAGAGAAAAGATAGGAAAATGGATATTGGAATTCTGAAATATGACGGCTTGCTTTGGGAAACGATTAGTGGAAGCTTGAAGTATATACATTTTGTAGAGATTATGCTAAACATGCAAAAATCACTGGTATGTCTTGTAATTAACACCGCGTTCATGCCATATCGGAGCGATCGGAAGTCCATTACGGCAAATGCTAAATCTAATGCTAGCCTACTGAATGAATAAATGTGTAATAATAATAAATAAGAGAAGCTTAAATAGACCATCTAAGAACCTATAACTATTAAAGACAATACTTCCATGATGAATCCCATGCCTGTTAAAATCTTCCGTGTTGACGTCGTCATGAGGAAAAGCAGGAGAAAATGTGTGGAAGTAGCAAATCCTGAGTTTCCAAGTAGTAAACACGAGTAGGGTGTTAGTTTCTCTTGGAAAAGCAGCTCTGGCCTTAAGGAGAGGCTGAGTAAAGAAAAGGTGTCTGATCAGAGCCAAGGACTGTGCAGCAGGACATCAGTGAGCTGCTTCCAACATTTTTATCTGGGAGAAAAGCAGCTGAAAAGAGGAAGAGGGAAGAACATGTAGAGCTTATCAGACAAATTCAAATCCTTTGCATTGTACATGCAAGTATGCCACTGAGGCAGAGTGCCATCCTGTCCCACACACACACACACACAAACACACACACACCTCATGCTTTCAAATATCTAAAATCCATGCAGCCATGGAAACAGTTGCAGGGCCACTTTGGAAGCATTAGATTTGGTTAAATGAGGCCTTGTGTTTGTGTGTGTGTGTGTGTGTGTGTGTGTGAGATATACTTTAGGAAATGCTTTAGAAAAATATTTCATATGTCAGAGTTATTACAGTTTTTTTTGCTGTTGTTGGGTGTTTTTTTTGGGGGGGGGGGGGGGGTGGGTATATGTGAATATCTTCATGTGTTTGTTTGCACTTATTCACATGCAGGTGTGTGTGTGTGTGTGTGTGTCTGTGTGCGCGTGTGTGTGTGTCTTTGTATGTTTACACAAATAATAGGTGTAAGTCATGCTAGCCAGGAGCACAGCCTCCTTCCCGAGCTCAAACACACTGTCCTGTCCTGTTCCCGTCACCTCTATTATGAGTGCAAGCATGTGAAAGTCTGAGTGTGTGTGTGTGTGTGTGTGTGTGTGCGTGTGCACGTGTGTCAATGTCCATGACCTCATCTATTTACATAGTTTTTACATAAACACACATTTGTGTCATCGGCGGAGCTCAGAGCACATTTACTATATCAGCCCTTGTTTTCCATATGCAAAGGTAAATAGTGAGGTCACACGTGTCTGCACACACACACGCACACGCACACACACACACACACACACACACACACAGGTAGTATGTGTGTGAGCAGAGAGAACGTATTGGTATAATACCCTCAGGTGATGATCAATTTATTACTAATTATAATTTAATTACTCAGTTAAGAGAAGAGAAGGTATACTTGCTACCAAATGAGAGTAATCAGATCTAAAGACCACAGCTCATTAACATGTATGAAAATAATAAATCCACCAGCACCACAAAACATTAACACTTTGTGTACATGTGAAATAAGAAAACACCTAAGGGCTTCTCAAAACATCACACATTCAAAAAATCCATAGAAAAAGACTGCAGCCAAAAAAAGCCACTGACCTGGGCAAGACTCAACAGAGACTTTAGATTCCCCAACTTTATTGATATTCTCAGATTTATCTGTGTAGATTAGTGTCACATATCATCAGCATATAGTGAACGCTTCCCATTGACGGTTTACATTTTAGGCTCTTAGCTGGTGCTCTTACACAGAGTGGCAATGATGCAAAAATAATAATAACGACAAAAATAATAATAACAATAATAATCATTTTAAATGAAATTGCCAACCAGAGTGAAGACATTAACCCTTGAGGAAACACAAGACGAAAACATGAGAAACAAAAGAAAGAACAAGAATAACATGAACACAATGTTGACGGAGGGAGGACACCAAACACAAACAAAGCACAAAATAAGAGACTTAAGGGCTGTACTACGAAGGAGGCTCAACATCCCCAGGCTTTGTGTTCACTATCAGGCTCAACAAAACCTAAAGCTCCAGTCAAAGTTAAGTGGTATCACGACGGATGTTCTCATCAAGGTTTGTTAAGCCCGGCTGTCAGCTTTGTGCTCTCTGCGCGTTCACAGAAAAGGGGGCGTTTTGGCGCCATATGATTCTACTTCCGCGAAAAATGGACCGTTCACGGGCTGCATAGTTCACGCAAGAGGAGCAGCTTGTCCTCATGGAAAGCTATGGAAATTTAAAAAATAAAATTAACGCTAAGAACAACACTGTGGCCGCAAATAAGGCGAGAGAGGAGTCCAGGCAGAAAATTGCTGACCGAGTGAATGCGTACGCTATGTCAACACTGACTCATTATATTCTATATATCCATTCAGTAGGCTATTATGAATTTTAGTTTAGAAATATGTAACTTCACTAGCTTTATGGGAGTGTTGTAAAGCCTGAGGTTAAGTCAGGTGACTGAAGGTGTGTGTGGGTGAGTGTCGGACGGAGCAGGCGGTGGTTACCATGGTTACATGACAATTTTGACCTCTATTGACTCTGCTTAGAGCTACTCGTCAGTAGTTTCAGATAACTGTTCGTTACATTTGAAGTTTAACTAGAATTATGGAGCCATTTCTGTTGATGTTTGTTTGCTCCTTTTTTGTTAAATCTTTTTTTCTAAATCGGAATAAGTGGTGTTTGGAGTGCGTTTGAATCACCACGGGCTGCTCCCGTCCAATCATCACCTTTGGATGCCGTGACAGTCACCGTTATAATATAAAGGGTTTCCTTTAAAAAAAAAAAAAAAAAGTAGGCTACTATAACAAAGTCTATGATACAACGGAATATTTATAACAAACGTGAAGTCTGTGCACCACTAATAGTATACCTGCATTGTGCAAATGCAAATTTAGCGTATTCCCTCAGATGAAAATCTATACTGCTCATGGAGAATATCGTCAGGAAATGCCAGCGGATCCGCGCGATCCCTAAATCCTCTTTGTCTCCGTAATTTTATAGCCGGACGGGGTTAAACTTAGCTCATAACCTGGTCCCGACCAGGTTATGAGCTAAGTTGGTCCCGACCAGGTTATGAGTTAAGCATAAGTTACCATGGTGATCTAGCCGGGTTAAAAGAGAGCCACCTTCGTGATACAGGAAAGCCTGGCTTTAGACTCAACATACCTCGCTAACCCACTAAACCTGCTTCGTAGTACACCCCTTTAGTGTGTGTGTGTGTGTGTGTGTGTGTGTGTGTGTGTTGCTGCAGTGCGCTTGAGAACATCTAGGAGACAATGAGGTACATATTGGATTTTTGGACTCACATCACATTTATTATTTCATGATTTATTGATATGTCACAGTAACTGTGTTTCTACCAACCCCCCTAATACCTGTTTTGCTGTTTGGAAAAAATGATTGATGCAGAAAATGTTGAATAAAGTCGCAAAATGCTCCCAAAAGTTTTTAGGCTCACTTGAGGTGGAGAAACTTTCTATTTGATAAACAGAATTGTGATCATTTCCGGTGGAAATACATTGTGCATATGGTCTCACTTCGTCACATTTATTTGTGGTCGTGGAGATAAATGTTATTTCACTGGCTTTCGGCTTGTCTCATCTGTCATTTGCCAAAACTGTATTTGACTGAGAAGTAAGCTGTAAGTTGAGGTAATTGTTTAAATAAATGTTGTTGAACATTTGAGTTGTAAGTGTTTTCAGTGTAATCTTTAAGGAAACTGGTAAACTTGGTGTTATTAGTCAAGACAAGGGATAAAAATTGAAAACGTTAGTGTACTTAATTTGCTGTTTTAAGTTCAATTGCTGCCTTAAAAACATGAGTTAAATTAACTTGAAAAGGCATATGGTATGAATATATTAAGTTTTTTTTACTTAAAAATGTGAGTTGAAAGTACGTGTAATGTTATTTTCCCATTACAAGAGAATTCAAGTTTTCTCGAATGGATAATTTAATTTAGTGAGTTGTTTTAACTCACAGAATCAAGTTCATAAAATAAATAATCATAAATTAAACAACTGATATAACTAAATTATGCGAGTTAAAATAGCATATAATTGTAAGTTTCTTTGACAAGAGACAGCAAGTTTTCTTGAATGGATAATGTAAAATTGCTAGTCTTTTCAACTCGGAGTATCAAGTTCAAACAATAAATTATCATTAATTAAGCAACATTTATAGCTTTCCTTTTTGAGTTGAATAAAACCTTTTCCTGAATTTGAGTTCACTTATGTTTTTAAGGCAGCAATTGAACTTAAGTTTTTAAGTAGAACCACCCTGATACTTTTTACAGTGCAGTAAATACAGGGCATGCACACCGGATTTACTCGCACTGAGCTCAGACAGAGCTGCTGTCATGGTGGATAATGTCGATTGTGTCAACAGATATAGGATGCTAATTTGAATATCCTAGTATAGCAACATTTTTTTTTTTTTAACTTAGAGTGGTCACTTTTGCTTATTGGTTAAAGGTAGGGTTAAGGTAACACAACAATGGGATGTATACTACATAACAGATGAAGCAAGTAAAATATTCCTTTGGCTCATATATACAAAGAATAGAACGGTGATATTCAGTGTGAGATGAGATTCTGTTCATCTTTGCAAAACTAGGCACAGCCATGGGTCTAACAAATAAACTGGTTGCCTGTAGCAACAGTCAGATGGTGATGACATAAAGAAACACATCATCATTTGGCACCCATGACAACCAACATTTTATTCACTTAAAAAACTCCTTAATTTGATTGATTTTTTTTTTTTTTTTTTTTTTTTAAGCAATTTAATTATTTGTTTAAATAAAATAAATATATATATTGTTTCCACTGCCTTTCCTCTAACATCCAGGCCAGGCTTCTCCCTACAGCATGTGGTAACCCTGAACAGCATAATGACGGTTACGTTAGATTGTATGGTTTGGCAGTGGTGAAGAATAAATGAATAATGCTGAATCATACAACAGTAAAATCACTTGTGCAGTTTGGCAGCGCCTGTGGCCACAGTTGGTAACGACTTATTTATAAATCATTTTTCACTGGACCACAGCAGCGGGGCCAGCAAATGCAAATGTGATTAACAACAACAATAATAATAATAATTATAATAATAATAATAAATAGTAAACAAAGTTACAAAGTGCTTTACATGGTGGAAACCAGGGGTGAAATAAATCAGGACTGAGACAAATAAAAGTGAAAAATATGAGTCACACCATTTGATTTTCCAAATCTGTCACACACTAAGACAACAAGACGGGCTCAAAAATGCTACATCACATAAACAGTATTAATGTAACTAAGAGATTCAGTGCAAAAAAAAAAATTGCATGGACAGATTATCAGCGACGAAAGAAATTTTGCAAACGCTTATATCGCTTAAGTATTTCCTTGTTGTAAACAGGTATTCGATTTCTCTCTGACCAATCAGCAGTCTGCAGTGTTTTCACGTCACCTTTAATTATCTGCTCAGCTCACTTGGAGCCTCAACAGAGGTGCTTGATCAAGCAGAAAGTTCAATTCATCGGAAGGCAAAAACACACAAACAAACAAAAAAACACCAGGTACTATCCACAACTTTTATTATTATTATTATTTTTCTCCTCCCTTTTTCCAGATTGCCACAAGTTTTTTTTTATTGTGGTTTTGAGTGTACTGTAGTTTGATCGATATTCTAAACAGTTAGTATCTAGTTCTTCTCTCCTTTTTCCAGTGTTGTGATGAGGTCACTTCCTTTGATAATTGTAAACACCTGTAATCAACTAATTGCATAGGTGTACTGAAAAGGAAGACACACAACAGTTGTAAAATGCTGGTCCTGATGAAGGTCGATAGACCGAAACGTTGACCCAATAAACAGCAGAGCTTTAATGTGAGTGCTGGAGCAAGTTGTGATTGTTTTGCAGTGAATGTGTCTGGGGATTTGCTCCTAGCACCACCCATTTCAGGAGAATGTGCACATTGATCAAGCCTTAATACTATCCACAACTTTTGCCCGATGGAAAACCAAAAAGGTCGAGACGAGTTGTGCCCTGTGGTGGAAAAGTGACTTATTTTGTGTAAAAAGTTTAAGTTGGAGGCCAAATGCAGAAATGCCTGTCACCTCTTCTTGTTTTCCCCTTCTCTTCTCCTGCTAAACTACAAGCTGACTCAAACACCGATTTATTTTTCAATGTTTGGAGGTTTTATAACTTCATACCTGCTCTCCCAAAACAGCAAAATTTAGTGGTTCTGTCTCAGCTGGGGCTTTGGATTTTATATTCCTGCAATTACACATCCACAGGAGATGACAGACTACTGTTTCAGCTAATACACACACTCACACACACTCACATACACACACTCAGGTTTTATATCTGTGTATTTTGTCATCCTTCCAAGGCTTGAACCCATTGTTTTGTTCTGGCCAGTCTCTCTGACTCAGTTTTCCCTGAAATGAAAGACCTGTCTTCACCGCTGTGGTCAACACACACACACACACACACAACGCCACGTATACTCACAGAGAGACACACATGCACACCTACACACAGACAGGCAATGCATGCTCATGCATAAAACACAGACAAACATGCAAATGACCGGCAGATCAGGAATATTCAGAATAACAAGAGACTGCATGAATTCGTATTTTTCTGAACCCTTTCCAAATGTATGCTGTCACACACACACACACATACGCACTGAAAACCACACAGTGCCCTCGGGCTAACAGCAGTAAAACAAATCACCAGGCTACCTGGCAGAACAATCACATACACATACACACACACACGGGACAAAAACTTCAGATTCGATTCATAGCAGTATTTTTTTGATTACATCATCACCTGGAGGCCTCAACAGCTGTTCCCCAGCTGAGAAAAACAGATTCTGCATGTGTGTGTGTGCATGTGTGTGTGTTCATTTCTGACCATCTTTTTCCAGACAGCTGGTAAACACAGACGAGGGCAGGCGGTTCGGTTTGCCTGTGGCAGCGAACACTAATCAGTTCTTTGGTTTTTCCTTCCTAATGACTCAGGCCCCATGAAACGCTGATTGGCTGGAGCCTTTACAACCTGTCAGCCTCACACAGCGCCAGCTCCTGAGAGAACGGCCTCAAATGGGGAAACTGCATGAAAACCGGATGATTTTCATACTGAGGTCATGCGGTTTTCACATTTTGCTACATATCTGCAGCGGATCGGTCAGCAGTCACTCACAGGAAAACCTACAGGACGTGGAAACAAAGGACAGCAGCGCTTTCCTACATAATGAATTTAAAGGGATAGTTCAGTAGTTCAGATAGTTCATAGTTTGGAATTATTTATTATGTGATACGATAAGATAAGATAAGATAAGATAAGATAAGATAAGATAAGATAAGATATTCCTTTATTAGTCCCACGGTGGAGAAATTTCACGTATTACAGCAGCAAAGTGGATAGCAAGATATGAAGCATAATTTACACTATAAACAGTATATACAGATAATAAGTACCAAATAAACAGTATATACAGATAATAAGTACCAAATATATATATTATTATTATATATGATATTACTTTCACTTTGCTGGATACTGGCTGGATGCGCCAAATGCTAACTGTAAGCCTCTTGCCAACAAGTAAAACGGGTGAAATGTCCCTTTAAATCCAAGTTCTTAACAGGTTACGCTGGTCTCTGGTCAGTTTTCTGTGGACACCTTGTGTTATCATGACCCTAACCTTGAAATAACTTTGAACTTTTCAGCAGCTGAGAAACACTGGATCATTTTTGTCCTTAAGCTGATGCCTTCTTTCTTTCTTTCTTTCTTTCTTTCTTTCTTTCTTTCTTTCTTTCTTTCTTTCATTTTGGTACTTGCACCAAACACTGAGTCAAATTCCTCTACATTCCACCGCCACTTGGCCCGTGAGGAGGATTCACTCTGACACTCATTATGTAGTCCTCAGCCACCAGCAGCGATAACCCAGCAGTGAATTATTTCCTCAGCGTTGCCTAATGATTCAAATGAAGCCGAGGTCAGGACAGATAAGCTGTGTTTTTTTTTCTGCTTGGCGCCCTGCAGACAGCTCTACACAACCTGATTCGAGCTGACACCAACTTTGTCTCCTGCAAACCAGTTTCAGCTCCACTTCCCTCCCTCCATCTCCCTCTGCTTTGTCCTCCTCAAAATGCCCTGTTTCCACTCACTATGCTGTGTGCTCTGAACTGATCTTGTAAGTCTTTATGTTGATGTAATAAAAGAAAGTTTTAACACCACTCCTGCCAATGAAAAACCCTTTCTCTCCTCTTTTTTCTATCTTTCCCGACTTTTTTGCCATCTTTCTCCCCCAGATTAGAGAATAGTTGCTGTATTTTTTGGCCTCCACCACTCTTTTCTCTAGCTATTAAATCAGTTCTCAGAGGGCGAACACTGTTTCCCTCTGTCATCGCCAGAGAGGCCTGCTCTCGTGACTTTCTTTCTCTCCGCAGGATGGCGATTGTTTTGCCAGTCGAATGACTCGTTTTATTTTTCGGCCTTTCCTTCCCTTGTTTTGTTGACTTCTTTCACTCTTCTCCCTTTGACTAGCTTTGTGGCTTTTTCTGTAGATTAATATCAGTTTTCTTAACCTCGCTTCATCCTTGGCCTGGTTAAAGGACCGTACCAGTGATTTTGAATGTTTGGAGCATTTAATACAATTTACCCACAGTATACATTGCAGCAAACCCTTTTTGCAAATCATGCAAATGATTTCATAACATTTGATCAAAATCCCTTGATTTGTACATTTGAATGTTTGGTTGAAACAGCCGCCTTATAATGTTCTGCTTCTGTGGCGAACAAAGTCATCACCATTCATAAACCACACAACTAATAACTGGCTGTGGAAAGCAAACGTTTTTCTGGGGACTATTTTCTGGAGGAGGGATCGTTTCGCCTAATTTCAAGTCATGAGAACACAACAGTGCTGCCGCTTCTGTTATGGATGAAGTTTTTTTTTTTTTTTTTTTTTTTTTTTTTTGACTGCTGGCCAAAATGTGTGGAGCCAGTGTTCATGATCAGGAAAGGAGCAGCTTGATGGGATGATAGTAATTACAGTGTTTATTACAGCAGACTACAGACCATGCAAAAGTAATCAACCACAGGCGCAGGGTGGCTGTTTTTGATTGTTGTGTTGATCTTTTTGTCCGTCTCTTGTTGATTCTCATCATTTATACCCAAAGAGCAAAACCTCACCAGCAGCTTTAGTGAGGAGAAACTCACCACACTGCTGCAGCTGCTTGCTGATGCTGGCCTTCACAGACCAACAGGACAAAAGCAAACCTGTTCTGTTGTTGTGCAGGAAACTCAGAGCAGTCAAATAAGACTGGAAATTTTCCATCGGAGGAAAAAAAGGCGCACACAATGCTTTCTAACAGGTTTTATTTAGCATTTTCAATGATACACTGCCTCGGTTATGTTTCACACCATTCTGATGCGAGGAATAATGGTGCATTTATGGGATCTGGTCATATCTGTCTTGTAAATTTCCCACCTGCAACAACATGGTGTACCTGTGGAACAACGTGATGCTCTCAGAAATTTTATAAATGGATATTCCCAGTTCCAAGGTGCCATGAGCACAGCATGATGTGCATGTACGTTAATTAGTCAGATTAGTTAGTCACTATAAACCAAGCAGAACGCACGTCTGCCCACTAGGAAAAGTCACCGCTCTCATTCGTTAGATAGACTGCAAGTACATTGAAATGCGATGATGTCACACTTCTTGCGTTCCTTGTGCTTTTGCTGTGTGTTTACACGTGACGGTAACAACTGCAAAGCATGTCTTATGTGATCATGGCCTCGCTTGTCTCCACTCCTAACTCTGTTTTTTTTTTTTTGTTTGTTTTTTTTTAACTTATGCTCAACCTGAAACCTGGTTTGTCTTTACCTTTACAAAAGCAAAGGCCACTAAAATATCCTCACTTTGGAGGATTTTCCATATCTTTCACACCATGGAGGTCATTTTACACCACCAAGAAAAAAAGTAGAGAAAACTCTGCAGTGTCAGCTAAGGACAAATTGCAGTGTCTCCTCACGTCTCCCTTACTGCAGCCCCCATTGGACTGATTAGATAACAGACATTTCCTCCCCCTGCCCGTCCATCTCTCCATCCCCGTCTTTGTCCTAGCAGCCATTTCGACTGTTAGATAATCGCTGTGTGACAGTGTGCTTTCCCTTGGAGGGTGAAGAAAGACGGGGGGTTGGGGCCAGAAACAGGGACAGTCAACTTGATTTTGACAAATGGCTTTTGAATGGAGAGCGCACAGTAGTGTCTCTCTGAGGCAATGAAAAAAAAAAGTGTAATAACTGTTGTCACCGGCTCGCCACTGCAGGGAAAACACACAAACAGCAGCATGTCAGTGTCCTGGAGAAACCTAAGAAAGCCTTTGGGAATGAAAAACTAGAGTTTTTCTATTCACTTGTGTGCAGTGAGAAATGGGATTGACAGTTCATTGTTCTGGCTCTCAGTGCCTGGGTCGGGAAAGTGGAGAGAATAATTCAGCTGTCAGTTACAGTCAAAGTTTAAAGAACCATGAAGCATTGAGCTTCTACAGAAGTGATATATTTGCAATATTTACAAGTGTTGATTTTGCTGTGCATTCAGTGACTGAATTCATCTTATATCATTTCCATCAGCTGCTCTTAGCACTCTGCCGTGTGCAGACACCCCACAAAAATAGAGACTGAAATTTAACCCTATAAAGCCATTTGTATCATATATGATACACATTTTCAATTCCGTGTTTCGTTTTCAGTTTCATCAATACTTGACCAAAATACTGTTGTATACCTTTGAACACTTCCCCTGTTCACCGTGGACCATAGCATTGGCACTTCAAGTACATATCATATATCATGCACCAGATAGGTCGTGTAATAACAATTTTTTTTAATATATATATATATATATTTATATTTTGTTATAGGACTAAATAAAGGGTTCAGTTTCAAAAAATTGGAATTTTCTGCCAATTCTTTCATAGTTCAGGCTTTATAGGGTTAATTTCTTTTTCTGTCTTTTTTTTTTTTTTTTTTTTACTAACGCACATATTATGTGATTTTTGTAATTAAATTTGAGAATATAATATGTAGTAATGTTAATTTTTATCATTATGGGGTGCTAACAAGATAATTTTCCGCACTTCGGGGTTTCATGATGCAAAGTGATTGACATCAGAGCAAAAATGTGTTCATAGTAATCACCGCTGTGAGGCTGACATTGTTAAATCTGACATGACATCAGTCACACTACAATGCTCAATTCCAAAGGCTGATGATGCCTAATGTTTCTTTGTTTTTGTTTTGTTATTTTTGTTGTTGTTTTTTTAACTGCAACTCCATATGGCTATTTGTGTCAGATCTGTGTTCCATGTAAAGGCTCATTTATACTCAACGTTAAATACAGATACAATATGGATGGAGCCTTCCGTCCAGATCATACACAGTCATTTCGTATGTTGTGCACGTTTTCAGGAAGCTTACAAATATGGACAAAACAGAGCAGGACCATGGGAAATCATGGAGGCAGTAGAGCCAAGAGTTCAAGCGTGATCAGGCACGAGAAAGAAATTTTTCTCTTTGGTAAAATTAGAGAAAAGAATTCTCCATCCTCCTGTGCCGATGTGTTTAATGACCTCACAGACAGCGCCACCTCTGCTTTTACCTCTTTGCAGCTGACTCCACATTAGGATGAAGGTGGGGTGGCAGATGGATCAGTCAACATGACTTTCACTCAGGGGGTTTCTCATGCCTAAACCTAACTTTTCCCTAACCTTAACCAAGTGATTTTGATGCCTGCACCTCACCTTTCCCCACCTGGATCTATGGTTTTGTTGGATAAAGCTAATGCACAAAATGTGGACATGAATCTGTAGGTTAAATTTTGTGTTTATTGTACAAACTCCCTGAGACTAGGTTGTAACAAACCATTCAGATTATACTTCTGTTGCAATGCATGGCTGTGTGTATTTTGACTAATCCAGCAGAGATTACAGCACGGTGGAGGGGTTAACAGGCATCAGTCAGAGCTGGCGTGTGTCTGTATGCCAGACTAGTTTCCACTCCACACAATATATAGGCCAATTACACAGAGGAATGAGTCTGCTCAAACCTGGACTCTGGGCTGCTGAAAAAATCCATTATAAGAGGAGCAATTATTTATTTCCCATCTCCAGTATTAGCTGGGGAAAGTAGCACAACAATATTTTTCTGCAGTGTGAGTGTGTGGGTGTGTGTTCATGGGAGCCAGCAAGTGTAGTCCTGTTCAGGCTTTTCTTAGTCATCACAAGCTACATGGCTCAAGCAAAGACACACACACACACAAATGCACACTTCTCTTTTTCATAAACACCTAATGTCTCTTTGTCACGCTCTCTCTTGATGAAAATGTATCTAATATTTGCAAAAATGAACTATCCCACACCATCATTGCACACACGCACGAGGACACACACACACACACCACTTGTTTGTCACTACAACCTTTAACAACCATGTCCGTTAACAGTGGTCCGAGGCTTTCTGATGTTCCAGAGAGAGAGAGATTATTAGGTGAAAACATGAGTGCAGCAGTTGTGGATTGTGAAATTGTTTGTAGGAAATATACCTCATTTCCCTCATCCATCCATCCATGCATCTGTAGAGCCATCTTTAAGCTCAGCTTGCACAACCTTGCTACTTTTGAAATGTTGAAAAGCGGTTTGGCACCACCGTAGGACTCTGGATAACTCTGCCATGGAAATCACCAGTGGCACAATACACAAAGACTGTGGAAAGATGGTGTGTTGCCATGGCAAAGATATCAGTGTATACAGTTTCACACCTGTCCATGTTGTGATTTAACTCTTCAGTGACATGACCTTAAAGAACATTATGAAGTGTGCTTACTTGACTTTGGCCGTGGTGACACTGATCTTTTCAGTGCGAGTTTTGTGAGCGGATGCACCAGCCTGGAACTGTGTCCACCTATGTGTGTCCACACAGTGTGATCTGCCTGATAAGATAGTGATCGGATAGATTCCCGCCTGGATACATTCCACTATACGTCTTGATAAATTGTCTGCTGTCCAGCAACAGCTCAGTGAGACCTGAACTCAGTGCTAGCCACAGCATACAGACTTGACACTAAATGCATCCTGGTGTGATTACACGACAAAGACGGGCGTGACCGTGGCCTTTATCTCAGACATGAAGAGGTTGGGTTGTTGTTCCTTCAGGAGCTGCGATGGCCGAGTGGTTAAGGCGTTGGACTTGAAATCCAATGGGGTTTCCCCGCGCAGGTTCGAACCCTGCTCGCAGCGTTCCACAGAGAATGTTGCCTCTGGTTTGCAGCAGCAATGCCTGCTGGGGTCTGATTAATCTGGAGACGTTCTCTTTAGCTACTGCACAGTGATTTTATTTTTATTTTTACTCGTTCATTTTTATTAATCTCATATTAATCTTATTCCTTTATTGTCTGATTCTTTGCTCATCTTTGTTTTATTGTCTTTTTTCTGTCTTTTATATTCTATATTGATCAACTTTAAAGCTAATCACATTGCATTTGATTGCACTAAATGTGTTGTAGGGTTTGTTTGATTGACTGATTGGACCATAATCCTGTTGAGATGAGTTTTCCTTTAAATTCTCCATATTTCCTGCCCTATGTTTGCATGTTGCATGCTCATATATTGATGTTTATAACTTATTTCTCACTGGACAGAGTTAATTTATACCTCAGTCAAGAAGGTTATCTGTATGTCAGTAGATATATATCATAAGTGTATGACCTTGTCATTTTTCATTCTGGAAAGGTTGGCTTCAAGCCAAGGAATGATTGATTAGATTTTGGTGGTGATGCAGATTGGTGATTTCCATCATAGTAATTGTTTTTTTTTTTTTTTTAACAATAAGTATAACAGAGATTTGCAGAGTAAAGAAATCAATTTAACTTGCAATTTACCAGGTCCTTCAGCTCAACATGGGCTGAGAGCACAGTCAGAAGTCTGAAGAGAATTTGTTGCGTGACGACAATGCGGAGCCACCAGCTGCTGTGTGTTTTGTGCGCTCAGACAGAGGAGCTGTAAATCACCTGCAGGTCTTCCAGACTGCCAGCCAGACAGAAGGATGCCTGGGTGAGGGAGTCACACGTGAGGCTGTGTTACCATGCTCACCTCCGCCGCAGCAACCAAGCCAAGGTGACAGAAAGACACGTGCAGAGAGCAGACCTGAGCTGTAATAAGCAAGATTTCTACAGTCCCACAGCACAAAAATAACCTTTTTTTGTTATCTGTGAGGGGACGATCAGTGCTTAGCCAGGAGATTTCTGGCTTTCAAAACTCTCTTTCCTGCCCTTACTTTGTTTTTGGAACAAAAGCTCTCCATCCATCAGGGCAGTTAGTTAGTTCAGTATACTGAACTGAATATAAAGCCAGCACGTGCAAGAGTACAACTTACCTCACCTCATGAAATTTTGCAAAAGGAGCACAATGATTTAAAATCAAACAATGCAATTAAAGCATGAAAAATGAGAAAACCATTTCCTGGTAAACATTACAGAGGGGAGGCACAAAGGGGAAACGGGGAGTAGATTGATACTGAAATGCTCTGGAATGATAAGGCCTTCATTTGCTTGAATCTCTGATGACAGTCATTAAGAGATGGACTGGGACAAAAAGTTGACCTGGACTTTGATCCAGACCAGCCCACAAAATGGAAACGCTGTGTGGATTCTCCACAGCCCCCAACCTAACCACTGTCCAACACACCCGTCCTCACAGCCTCTAACACCACCAGCTGTCTGTATGGCTGCACTCAAGGCTCGCACTGTGGCAAAAGTTGATTCAGGCTTAACATTTTTGTCAGACGGCGCTGCATTTTTTTTTTCAGAACCCCCTGTGGTACCCACTGCTGCAGCCAAAACACACTATGCCCATTAAAATGAATGAGATTCCTTGCGTTTTTGCCACAATGCCTGATCCTGTCTGAATGCAGCCTGTCACAGCAAATGTACAGGCTTACTGAACCAAGCAGGGCCAGTGAGGCCTACTACTTATTGATGCAAGTAGTGACAAGATTCAAAAATGGTGAGCAACCATGGTGAACTATAACCCACTTTTTATCTGGGATGTTGTGAGAGTAAAAAAAAAAAAAAAAATCACAATCTCACAGTGGCCTAGAGGGATTGCTCCCAGGACTCCTGATTGGTCTGTCCACTACTGGCTCTATTTGAGAAGTTTTCATTTCCAGCCAAGCTTTTTATTTATTTGTTTATTTATTTAACCACGATCTCAAAACTTTAACTTTACCATTAGTGAACCTTTTGAAGCGGGTGAAAATGCCTAATTCATCCTATTTCATCCTATTTCATATAATCCTTTTGCCATGGAACGTAGTCTTCAAACAACTCATGTCCACAACAAGTAATCGGCTCACTTCATAAACGTCTTGAGGACCATGTTGCAAAAAAGCATTAAAGTCACTCACACACCCACTCGCTGAACCGTTACAGCAGCCATCTACCACAAAGAGCAGCAGCCTGACAGTAATTACAGAGCAACGGTATCAACAGAAAAACAAGGCCAACCGAGCCTCTTAGAGGGGAGGCTCTGCGTTTACATGCCATGTCCCACTGATCATTCATTAAAACATTTACAGCTGCACAGTTTCTGTGACTTGTTGCTACATGCACAGAGGTAAATGGGATGGCTTGTGTGCACGATTCAGGTTAATGGTTTCAATGCCCATTGATTCACATTGATAACAGCTGGAATGTCAGCTGGTGTCTTGTTTTCCAAAGTAAACTGCTGGGGTGCTGGATGTTTAAAGAGGGAGCTTGATTAGTATCAAAAGACTCTTGCAAAAGGAAGCTTCTCTTTCGTTTTCTGTTTAGGCCAAACAAACAGTTTGAGGCCAAAAGCTGATGAATTAAGTCTCTCCATTTCCCTAGCAAGGAAAATGCCAGCATGCTTATTATCTATCAGCTGTGTTGAACCAGGTCGCCAGCCCATCGTGTGACCCAGCCCAGGCTTTGAAAAACACTGCAAGGCCCAGAGGGGCTGAGGATCCAGACAAGCCTGTTCCCAGCGCGCTAGTATTCACTCCTGTTCAGTTCTCAGGTGGGTGTGGAGCAAAGACTTACGTAAGTTCAGCCGCTGCCCTCCTCTCCTCTTTGTGCCGTGACGTGCCGGCTGCAGAGCCGGCGGTGCTGAGTGTCACTGAGGAACAAGAGGGAGGACAGACCTTACCACTGAGCTGTCATGTCAGCTCAGCGCTAACCTGAGTGACCTTATCCTGAATCAGGAGTCCCAATTTCAGTGGAACAGGTTTGTTAAAATGAGATTCGGAAATGGTGCTCAGTGTGTTGAAAACTAATGAGAAAATAAAGGTGTAACACTGCAAACTCACACATTTGGTGGAATTCAGACTGGACTTTGAATGCTAGATAGTGCCAAGTGGTGCAAAAATTGCATTAAGTCATTTTCATTAAAGAGAATGTGTTCACATTTTGAACTGAAGACTGCTATTCATGTCAGAATGGCTGCTGTGAAAAAAGGTTTATTAAGAAAAAAAAACGTAAGCGCCTGCCCTTCAGTTAAACTCATATGTTATCATTCTTCACAGAAACCAGTGCTATCTAAAAGCTAGCTCGCTAACCTTGCTGCTATCAGCAGACCAGTGGGCTCAGGCATTCTGGTAGCATACCACCGAGAACGCTAACAGAAGGCTAACAGTGCTAACAAGCTCTCAGGGGAAGTGAATCCAAATGCAAAACATCAACCTGACAAGGTGAAGACACACAAGGCCCTCATTCCAAACTGAAGCAAAATGTTTTGTGTGAGGAAATATCAATAACAATCTACGGGTTTTAAATTCATATGACTAAATTTGACAAAGTAGGTAGGTTATCATATTTTCCACATGCCGTATCTCTCATTCTAGCTGAAGACAGTTCAAATAAAACTCAAAGTGTCATGCTCCCCCTCTGCCTCTGGGACAGACCTACATTAAGGAACGAGAGAGAGAGAGCTGTCAGAGAAGTCAGCATCATGTCACATCATTCAGCACAAGCTTGTATTTCACTGAAGTTCACTTGAGTTAAGAGGAATGCATTTCTTTTTCTTTTCTGCTTTAGTATTTGACAGTGACAGAAGAGAGAGACAGGAAAGACGGGGAGAGAGAGAGAGAGAAAAGGGGAGCTGACATGCAGCAGAGGGCGCAGGCCGGGCCAGAACACGAGGTACGTGCTCTACCAGGTGAGCCAGCCCCGGGAAGGTGAGCCAGGAAGGCATGCGTATGCTGAAAAAAAGCAAGCACATCTCAATATTTTTTGATTGACTTGAGCTTACGTATTCAGTTCCTTAAAATTATTTGTTTTGTTTCAAACTGACTGAATCAACAATTTATGGAAAATACTGACTCTACTTCCAACCTGATATATACATCTTATTTTGGCATTTCTGTTTTATTTGATGGTGACAGCAGAGAGCAAGGTAAGTGTGACATTTGCATTTTGTTGTGGCAAAAGTTGATTCTGGCTTAACCTTTTTACCTGACACTTTTTTTTTTTTTTTTTTTTTGGCAGAACCAACCTACAGCACACACTGCTGCAACCAAAATTGCACGACACCCATTAAAATGAATGAGATTCCTTGCATTTTTGCTGCAATGCCTGATCCTGACTGAATGTGGCCTAACAGGTCAACCTATGGTGACATGCTGGTGGACTGATTAGTCCTGGGTGTGATTCCTCCTCAGTTGGCCAGGATCCTTTCTGTGCAGAGTTTGCATTTTCTTCCCGTGTCCAGTACTCCGGTTTCCTCCCACACTCCAAAGACAGACAAGTCAGGTGAACTGGAGACACTAATGGCGCTTTTCCACTAGTACCTACTCATCGTTTTCCATTACAAATGAGTACCACCTCATCATGGGTGGAGTTGTCATAGCAAGGCGGCCCCATCACCACGCACAGAAAAGTCTCCACCTCTTCATTTGACCATGATACCGGTTTGCTTGCCATTTTCCAACTTTGCCAACTTCAGCGATGATCAATGCGCACGGTCGCTGTTGCCGTTTTCTTTTAAAAATGCCGGGTTTGGTTTTCATGAAGGAGTCCCTCACATGTCGTCGCTCCCTGTCCAATCAGTGGCCTGCACTCTGTTTACGTCACATTTTCGGCTTGACTCAGCTCGCTTGGAACCCTGGCCGAGTAGGTACTAAAACAGTAGCTGGTACCAGGTACTACCACCTAATGGAAAACATTACAAGCCGAGTAGAGTCGAGCTGAGCGGAGCCGAGTAGAGTCGAGCCGAGTAGGTGCTAGTGGAAAAGCGCCATAAATTGCCCCGAGGTGTGAATGTGTGCATGAATGTGTCTGTCTCCCTGGGATGGGCTGGCGACCTGTCTAGGGTGTTTCCCCGCCTTCCACCAAATGAGTGCTGGGATAGGCTTTTTTTAGGGCTTGTTTTACTACACTGTGTGTGAAAATCGAAGGATGAAATATGTATTCCTACAAAGAGCCATCAAATATTTGCCTATTTGCAGAGAGAGCTGACTCAGTGTTGTGGTAAGTGGTAAGTGATTATTACCTGACTACATGTATGGATGAGCTAATGAATGCACTCCTGCAGTGAGGGATGTATCTCCGGTTTGTATTCACAAATAAAGACAACTGCCAAATTTATTGCATGGACTTTGAGTTTACCGTTTATGGGTTTGTGTTGTAAGCCCTCAATACAATGCCAGTGCCCATACTACGTGTGTAGAAATACAACTCTGAATAAATGAGGTCAAGGCCAAATAACCCAGCAGTCTGCTTGATTTATTAATTTCTGTTTTATGTAACAGTGCAGAAAACAAATGCAAAGTGGAGGAGTAGAGGAATGCATTGCAAAAGGCTGTCTAAAATAGTAGCAGAAATTCCGGTCTCTTTGCATGAATACAATCATGGACATGATCAAGCTATTTTATGTAACAGTGTTTTATGCAATTGCAGGAGGAGCAAGGCTGTGCATGCAGCTGTTACATGTTTACATATTTTGGTACAGGATTTAATCAGTAAAGAATGCAAGTGTGGCACATGGTTGGAGATCTTGACATGCCTCACATTCTGAAGGTCATCCTGTGACCTGAGTGCCAAACTCTGAGGTCACATATTATCTCACACCCTTCCCGAAATAACCTCCTCTGTTTTTAAACCTGTAAAATAGCCAGATGAGTAAAAGAAGAAGGCATCATCTCTCTGTTTATAAGCTGCTGCAGATCCAGATAATATTATGTATTGTAGGAGTGTCAGCTTATTCGACTGCTGTGCACCTTGTCAGTCATGCAGGATAAGCTCGTCAGCTAAATGGCTGAATGTAAAAGAAAATGTAAGGCGGTAACCATAGTGTCAGTGCTGTTGCATAGAAACCTGATCATTCCAGCTCGGGTGATTTTATTTTTTCCACACTGCTGCGCTCTTAGAGTCAGAAAGAGTCATAGGTTTCATTCCTCTATACCTGCCGTGCTAGATTCATCAGCTATGTTGTATTCTGAAAGTTTGCATGAAATTATAAGTCTCAGTTTGACCAACCAGGAAGCCAGAGAGCTGAAATTGAAATAATTGAATAAATGGGTGGAACATTGAAATAAATGGATGATTCGTTCTATCTGTGTTATGTGGCGTTGCTCTGGAGAAGCACACACCCAGGCCGGCGAGATGCACTGCAAGCAGCACTACAGTGAAGTGAATTAATGAGCCTGTGGTGGGAATCAAAGACGGGGCCGATTGGAGCCAGGCTGCAGGATGCACTCATGTTTTTTTTTTTAACGGTCCATTTCTTGACTCCCAGAACACAGGAAAACCATTCAAACCACATCTTTTAATTTCTAAAAATAGGCAACATAAACCTAAAAGTCTTTATTTATTTATTTGTGAAAGCTGGCATTTTTTTTTATCTGAAGGATGTGGCCGTTCTGAGACTTTGATTCTCCTTGGAATGTGGCAACATTCCGTCTTGGAGGCGTGTTGCTGCTCCTTTGGCAGCTCTGTCTGATCGTAAATAGCGTGTGAAGCCAGAGCCTCCCTTGAAAGGGCAGGCCTGACTGGACGGACAGACACATACGGAGATATCCATCAGAAACGACAGAGATCTCTGCAATTACAGCACTGCTCTGAGGGGGGAGAGAGAGAGAGAGAGAAAGAGAGAGAGAGAGAGAGGGGAAAGGAAGACAAAGTCAAAACTGATGATTTTTTAAAGATTCATGATTATATGAAAGTGCTAGGTGTGTGTGTGTGTGTGTGTGTGTGTGTGTGTGTGTGTGTGTGTGTGTGCAACCCTCACAAAATAAGTCATTTTCCTCTAACAAACACTTCAGTATCAGAAGTGTACGAACTTTGATAAACTATTTAAGTACCTTATCTTACTGTTACGCATACTAAACTATACAAGTACACTTTAAATGAACTTTAAAATATTTACAGTAGTAATTTTGTACATTATAGGACTGAAATTATTCATGGTTATGTCTATACTGTTGACTCTAAAAAACTAAAAGCGCACTGATGCATGTTTTGAGTTTTTGCGACGTAACTGGAGCACTTTTAAATCATTAATGTATTGTTGTAGTATTTAAAGTACAAGCAAGTCGAACAGTAATATTCTCTGTACATACTGCAGTCCAAAAAAAAAAATATCATGTACTTTCTTAAGTCAACAAAACTAATAAGAAAACTGTAGACTATTTTGTAGTGTTAAAGGAGCTACTGTACTAAAATAAACTTAAAGTAGGAGGAGGGAGGAAGAGAGAGGGGCAGGGCTGGACATCTGGACAGCTTTTCTTTTGAAGCATGTGTGTGTGTGTGTGTGTGTGTGTGTGTGTGTGTGTGTGTGTGTGTGTGTGTGTGTGTGCGGTGAGGCCTGCCCAGATCTGCACCAGTGTAATTCTAGAGATAGATGCTGCCTTAACCACAGTTAATGTAGGCCAGCTTGCCTCCACTGAGCGAGGACTTGACTTCTCGGACTGAGAGGGAACAAGAGCGAGAGACAGACAAATAGAAACCCAAAGAGACAGACAGCGCCACACTCCTGGGTTAGGAAGGAAGAAGTCAAAGGCAGACAGATGAAAGGAAAGACGTGAGAACAAAACTACTTTATTGTCAGGAGCGTGAGGGAGAGAGACAGAGAGGTGCTGAGTGGAGGAGAAAAACAGAATAAAGATGAAAGGAGAAAGACAGCAAAGAGAATAAAAAAAAAAAAAAAACAGGCTCAATGAATTCAAAAGTCAAACAGACTGGCCAGAGAAAAACACACACCGACAGACCAGCAGGAGAAGAAAGTGAAGTGCGATTTAATGACGAGACAGCAGAAGTAGCTGTAATTAAGTCAACCCCAAGCAAATCGAAGTGAGCTCTGCTGGCTGAAGACTTTTCGTGTTAAGGGTTTTCCTGTCGATACTGCTGACTAACTAATCCTGCTACTTACTTACTGCTCTAACAGCTGAGTCGCAGCAGGGGGAGCCGCCAAGCCCGATAATTGGATTGAAAATCAGTGGAAGTGGCCAAAGGAGGGTTAGGCTAGTAATTGAACATACTGGGGGGATGGGGCGGGCTGTCGGCATGCCACAGACTTAGGCTGCGTGCACCCTAGGTACATTTAAAAATGTCACCCACACCACGCCACACGAGTGTCCTCAAAGTGTTCCGAAAGCCTGCCTGGTCACACTGAAACAACCCATACAGTCCACACTGACTACGTTTACATGCACACCATATTCCGGTTCGGGTCAATATTCCGGCTAAGGTAACTGCACCGCGGCAACTGGAATATTCCGTTTACATGTTACCTGGCATATTCCCATGTTTCGGCATATTCCAGTCTCTTACGTAATGTGACACTCAGCCGTGGGAGGCAGCAGTACGCGTATAGGCGTCTGGTCTTCTTCTTCTTCTGTCGCTATTTCTGTGTTTTCTCCCATCGATATACTCCGTGATATTTAAGTCTTCCATTAGCTGAAGGCAGACTGCAGTCTCCTGGCTCTTGCTGCTGTTTGCCATGCCGTTTTCCCCGCTTGCAGTAACCATAGCAACAAAGACGCCACAGAATTCCTTGCAAGTCGAGCATGCGCAGTCATGACTGAATATTCCGGTTCGGGGCATTTTCCGCCTAAGGTGTTTACATGCCACAGTATTACGATTGGAACAGGCATATGCCAGGGGTCTTATTCGGAATTCTCTCCAACCGGAATATGACCTTAATGGGGTTCCGTGCGTGTTTACATGACTCGTGCGCAACCGGAATATTGTGAATATTCCGGTTAATACAGGAATAAGGTGTACATGTAAACGTGCTCACTGGTGCATGCATACGTGCACCACATGGCCTGCACACATGCTGCATAAGCTCAAGACTCGACTGTGGCCTACATCACTTTACAATCCTACATCAGTGTCTTCAAAAAGCTGTGTTTTCTCCATCCACATCCATTATTTGACATTCTTGAAATAGATGTAATTCTGCTTCAGGACACTTATCACAGATATTTACAAACTGTTGAGAATTAAATCCCGCAGTAAATCCCACAGGCTTAGTTCCATTGTGTTCTTCCAAGGAAAAGGCCGGGCAAGGGAAGGAGTGCCAAGCCCAGCAGGACTGATGTGCAAATACAGTTCCGTCCAGTCATGTAGGGCACACCAGGGTACTGCCAGGGTACTGCTAGGGTTAGGGTAACGGTTCGTCTTTACCTATATGTCATGCCTTAAAACCGTTTAGCACACACCTGCAAGTTGATTATCCTGCTTATTCCATGGTCATTACCAACAATATACAGGAAGATGGGGAAAACAATTAAAAAAAAAAAAAAAAAAAACATTGGTGTGTTTTCCTTCCTAGTCTTTAGTTTATCAGGTTGATAAGACAGCTGTGCTGCCGTTGTTGATAACGAGTAAGCTTTGACAGCTGTGCTTTTTAATGTTACTATGGTTACAAGTTGCATAACAGATGACTTTAGAGCGGTGATTACAGTTGAGCCAAACTATGTGCACAATACAACACAGCCTCAAGGCACACCTACCGGCCAATCAGAGAAGAGTATTCACTGAGATCATGGTACAACCTGCAATGCCAGACTGACCTTTTTTTCCATTTGATACACCTTGAAGAAGTACACGTTTGTGAGGGGTCAGTTTAGTGTGGATGAAACACCAAAAAAAACTGTGTTTTCAAATTTACCAAAGTGTGGACAGAGCCTCAGTCAAACTGTGGTGATATAAAGTCAAAATGGCTGATGTGTGTCTGTGTATATGGCTACAAGTTGGTATGTCTGAAGAGGAATAGCCTAACTGTTTCACAACAGATCTTTTTCACAGCAGCCATTTTGACATAAAATAGCAGGGTACATACAGGTGTAACTAAGGATATGAATTAAAGTTCCATTATATTTAAGTGTAGCAGACTCCTTCCATTGAACCAGCATGTACAACATGTGGACTGTGGCTCTGTTAGACCTAAATGGAACAGAACCTTCATTCATGTCATTAGTTTACCCTGCTATTTCATGTCAAAATGGATGCTATGAAAAAGGTCTATGGGGGATGGCAGAGAGCTATCCGTGGAGTGTTTCTTGGGAGCACTCCACGGACAGCACAACACAACACTTGCTAACCTTACAGAAACCGGCATTGGGAAAACTCATTATGAGTAGCTTTTGGAGTTAAACTCACTCGCTTTGCAGAAAATAGAAACTTTGTAGAATATTCTTCTAGAGGAATGTGCTTTTGAATTATGACTTCTGTAAATTGTTGAGCATGGCATTTACAGTGCCAGCTGGGGGTTTGACTCTCATGCTAGTAATATGTTCAGGACACTTAAAGGTGTCATGGATGAGGCCGTCATGTAAAATAATGCATATGTCATGAGCTTGATTGGTGGCATGTCAGATTAGCAAATAAAAGACTAGTGAGTTTTTCAAGTGTGCCGATTCAGCCAGAGAAAAAGTCACAGTCTGAGCTAGCAGGACTAACACCTTTAACATATGGTTCTTGGTACACAGTCAAATTGGGGATAAGGCTACAAACTTTAACATATGGCACAGAGTGGCGGTGGTAAATCTACTGGCATACAAGTTGGCTGGCGGGGGATGGGGAATGACCACACCCTCCTGTATCTCTTGGAATGGACATCGGTGGAGGTACATTACTGGATTAGCCTACTGGCATACCAGCAGTGTGTTTGTAAGAGCTCTGTGGATTAGTCTACCAGGGGAATTGGCTGCAAGTGGGGGAGGTGGTGGCACACTGATGGAAGCTCATGACAGGAATTCCCAAGACCCAGAGCAAACAAAGTGGTGTGATTTACTCCACTGCTTTGTATGATGTAAATTAACCAAGCTCTCAAACTATTTCTCTGGGTGGAGACTCTGCTATGAACAGAGGCAAGGGGGATTGTGATAGAAATTAAGAACATGAGGGGTAAGGCTGGCGGTGTCAGCTAGGCTTACAGGTAGCTATAGCTTTTGACATCCAAGTGAACACGAGGGTATTCATGATCATTAGCTGGCCTTTTTCTCTGCGCACTTGCTTGCAGATTTCAAGATTCAAGATGGAGCTAAACTCTCCATCCTGGATTAGCTATCAGGGGTGGCTTTAGGAGATATAGCAGATGGTGAGTTTTGGGGAGGGAGCAGGGTCAAAAAATCTCCTTAAGGCCGTGACACACCAAGACGTTGGCCAAAGTATCTGTGGCCCTAGTTTTTTTGTGGTGTGTCCGGCACTCTTGGCATGCTCAATTGCCTTCCCAGCATGATGAATCAGTGGCAGAGCCAGTCGGCGAGAGAGATCACTGACTGGCTATTGAGCTTAGCAACACAACAAGAGGGTTATTTTTCGCTTTTCTTCTTCCACAACCAAAAGCCACGTACCGGTATGGAGAGTTATTTCCTCTTATGCAGGTACAGAATGTATGGCTGCTGGACATAGTCTTTGTGGTGTGTTCAAGTGCAAATATTTGATCCCAACACAGGCAATGTGAGGCAACGGAACAGTCGGCCTTTGTTGCCTCTAGTTCTTTGATGTCGGTTTGGTGACTCTGGGCCTTTACATTCTCATCTAGCATGAGAGTAAAAATCAACCAGCGTGTCAATGCTTACATAAGTCTACACCCATCACAGTTAATTAAACACTTTTAATTGATTTGAACACTCAAATCAATTCCAGCTCCATGAGTGGACAACAACTCTTCAACCAACACTTGTCCACTCCAAATACATGCCACTAATAAAATCAACAAATTATAATGATTTTTTTGTGTGCTCTGTAGCTGTATCTAGTACTCTATTCTAGTTGTACTTTTGCAATGTAATCAATTTGTGTTCAAAGAGTCTCCACTATTCTGAAAACAATTTAGGCTTATAAGAGCTTCAAGTCGCTGTTGAAACGCAACCTAGTCACTGTGACTGAGTGACAAAAGCTAGTTTCATGCCCTGTTGATGATAAAGAAGATCTATCCACAACGTGTGTGGCCATGATCACATGAATGAGTACAATACTGTGGCTTTAGGTATCAGTGAAGTCACAGAGGTTAGGCAGGGGGGGTTGGGTATGTTAGATTTGGTATCAGAGAGCAGCCTGGTTGGGGGCTGGGCTGGTATTGGTGGGGTATAACATTCCTGTGTGACTAGTCGTTCCTGTGTGACTGCTGGATGCAGCCACCACAGTGCCTAATGGTTATAATGGCACGGACAAACAACAGAGATTTATTGCATGTTAGCTGTGGTTGGAAAATCAAGATGATTGCAATCAGGGAGACAACCTGGATTTGGGCCTAGCTGCCCATCATTTCCAGCCCAAATTTAAATTCTGGCTTTTTTTCTGGCAACTCTACCAGTCCTTGGAAGAAAAATACCATTCTCCTGTGCTGGCAAAGTTTCCAACCTTGGCTATGAATCTATATTTGACATTTTAGGCATTAAGCTGAGGAGAGCAACTTACAATGTGTGCCACAGTGGAGTTAAATTACTTGATCACCAGCATTACAAGCTTTTAATTTAATCAACAAAGAGTGTCAGACTCGTGTACAGAGTAAATATTGGTGCCGCTGTAAAATAAAGCCTTACTATGGCACATTTTTTCTATCAATGTAGTGAAAACCTATTGATTTCTGCGCGTTTGTGTGTGTGTGTGTGTGTGTCCATGCCCGGCTGCATGCATATGTTTGTTTGAAGTCTCCTCTGCCCACAGCCTCCCTTTCATTTCTCCTTCAATTATTCATGAAAGCCCTAAACCTCTCAGATCTTTGTTTCTTAGGATTCTGTGCACAAATAAGAAAACAGAGGCCTCGGCTCCGCAGACTTAGTTATAGTAACACCCAATCCAGAACAAGCCTTGATGGTTGCAACTCTGATTAGTTACTGCAGAGTCCAAGTCGGCACGTGCTGACCAGTGCACATAGCCTTCAGTCTCCCATGTACAATAATCAATGTCAACTGGCAAGAAAGCACAAACCATTAAGGACTGTCACAGTGTGTGCTACAGGGACCACAGATCTTACTTCCTCAGTGGCCATTTTGTTCCCGGTCCCCATGGTCCCTCAAAGTACTTTTTTCAAATTGAAAAAAAAAAAAAAAAAGGTCTTTCAATGTAATTTTTCGAAACTAACAGCTGCATGTTCCTTCAACATACAAAGAATGACTCTGCTGTGATATGTTAGAAAATGTGCAATCTGATAGTAAATGTTCACTAAATAATAACCAAAATGGTGTTTATAGTCAAGCTGAACAACATTAGCTATGCTATATTCTATCAACCCCAAAAACAGCAACTACAATGTCTATGTCCTCTGGTATATTAACAAAATGCATAAATTGATCGTTCATTCTGAATAAATAATATTTTAAGTGTTGTTGGACAATGTTATATGAAAAAAAAAAATGAGGAACAACAATGATGCTTGTATTTAGCAAGGAGCTAATTTACATTTCAAGCTTTTGATACCTTGGCTAGATTGAGGCAGCTGGCTAGTCTGTATTAAATACCTTAAAATGTGAACCTGTATCCCTTAAAAAAATTTTTTTTGCATGATTATTTTCTGACATTCTGCTTTAATTGCTGCAGCGGACAGATCCTGGACACATGGGACAAAAAGAGAGGATGGCATTCAGCAAGGCGCTCATACCGGGATCAAACCCAGGCCGGTGCAACAGCAACGATGCAACTTTGAAACTTTGAAACTTTGGTATTCATAAAAAAGGTACATTAAGGTATTTGGACCCTGTAGAAGCTGCTAAAAATTCAGCTTTGACTTCCTGGATCCAAACTGTCTTGCAAATCATACTATAAGCTATTGCAGTTTTTTTCTTTTTTTATTTCAGTGACTGTTCAGACACATAATTAGAATGAAAAAATACTACAACTAGTGGTGGAATGGGATTTATAAGTGTAGGCTATCCCTAGAAATGTGGAAGAACCTGTGAAATTACATCCACATTCCTGCCCTGGTATCGCCTGTGTTCTCAGGCCCCGCTGGCATCGTGAAAACTGATATGGAAGATGACGGCTCTCGTCTCACTTGAAAGGACTCCGCATGGACCGACTCTCCAGGGCAAGCCCACCTCAGAGTAGAAATACAAGCCTGAGCACTTGATACTGTTATTAAAGAAAGGTGGAAGAAAGAGAGGGGTGACAGAGAAGATGACCTGTGCTGATGAAGTCTGAATTAGTTACCTAACTTGTCTGTCCACATGACACAGAATCCAATATGCATGTGGCATTCATTCATACTACCAAAGTACATCAACCTCTTTGTTTTCTCTGCCCTCAAAGTTTACAGAATCACATCGCCAATCTCTAGATAAAGCCTTGGCTTGAGTCAGTTAACCTCGGTGATATTTAAAATGGTTAAATAACGCTATAATTTCAGGGACATACAAGCATCAAATAACCAAACAGATTTCCAGATTTGTCAAAGTTGTTCAATAATTTATTCATTTGTTTCAAGTTTTACAAAAAGAAAAAAAAAAAAAAAACATATGTACAACTGTAAAAACAACTTTTGTAGTGACTTCACCTACCAACCAAGCACCCAGCCAACCTCAAAAACACTGAACTGTGACAAGCTGACAGGTGTGGTGAAGAGTGCACTGAACAATTTCAAACTTGCACGGCCAGATTTAGCAGCCTCAGGTGTTGTGTGTAGTTTGTTCTTCGGTCTGAAAACGTCATGTTCATCAGCTTGCGATGATTATCATGGCACGTCTCTTCTCTAGTCCCTAAGAGGATACCTAACTGAACACTGGGCAATTTCTGACCCTGAATAATAATAGTAATAGTATCAATAGTCCTCTTTTGATCAACAAAAGTGTTGTCGTAATATTCCCAAGCAGGTAACTGGGTGAACATCCATGCAACATAAAGAATCATTAAAGTGTAACATTTAAACTAGGTGAAAGGAACTGCCATATGCCATAGGAACAGGAAGCTTGCACTTTTCTGTTGGCACTACAGTTTATCAAAAGGTACTCAACGGTACAAAATATCCTTCAATGTTGGAGTGAGTGCATCAGTGACTGTGTTCAACATATTGCACATATCAGTCTCTCTTTCCCTCTGAACTGTCCTACTGGAAGTTTTCCTCTCACCGCCACACACCTTTGAGGACGGGGGATGAGGAGGAGGAAGGGAGCTGAGAGCCCAAAACAATCACAAGGGAAGTACTGTAGGTCCATTGAAGTGTCCAGAGGAAGCAGGCGGGTGTTAGCACTGTAGCGCAGCTGCACAACAGCAGGGACTGAACTGGGAGCTTAAGTCTGAACTTGGCTGGAAACGTCCCAACTTGCCTTGGGGCGACCGACAGGCCTTTGAAACACCCTATCCCTCCCCCACAAGTTTACCAGCTAAAGTTCCAAAAAGCGTCACAAACAGGACCTGTGTCAAGTTCCCCAGATTAAGTGGCGGTTCAGGCAGGAGACAGCCGCCCTTGCTCGTCACTCCCTTCATCTCTTTTTCTTGCTGTGCCGCAGCATCTTCTTCCTCTTCAGGATCATCTCATAGAGTTTCTCCAGGCCGGGCTGCAGCCCCTGGCCGTCCAGCGCTGAGCAGCCCTGTGTGTGGTGCAGCGTGGAGGAGCTCAGCTCGTGGAGGGCCAGCACCTTCTCCACCTGGAACAGACAACAAGACGAGTTGGTCAGCACCACTCAAATAACGCAAACAGTAACTCATTCAATATTATTGACTTAACTGTCGAGCTGAATTGGTTTAATTGATGAAATGACACAGATGTACCCAATGGCCATTTTTCAGGACCTAACAGATCTAAATAGAGAACACACACTCTCTTCCACTGGGGTTTCATCAGAACAGTTTGTCATGGCCAATACCGCCATTTATGTTCTGAAGCAAATATTCAATGCATTTTGATGCCCAACTCTACAGTAGAGAAGAACCTCCGGATCATATTGGAAACCAACAGCAAAACTGGCCAATGTCCAATATTTAACACTCTGAAACGTGTGCAAAACCAATAGATTTCTTTCAAAAACAGGGGAAAAGCACACTGGCAAGAAACACACACAAAATTACCCTCAATTGCAAAAAATAAATAAATAAATAAAATTTTAAGTAAAAGAAATGAGGTAAAGGTTTATTCAAAGTACCGAATAAAACCTTTTAAAATAAAAACCCGCCCACAGATTCCTAGGTTTCAATGAGTAACAATATAGTCCATAACGGCAGTAAAGAATAACATGGGATCAAACCACTACTAAATCTAGTTGGCTGTGTTTTGTTTGTGTGCAATGGGAACTGGGTTAATCTGTAAGACTAATGTGTCTTGAGATCCTGCCTCACACTGGCTCATTATAAGGCTCTACTTCTGCCATTTCACAAAGACATGTAAAACGTAAGCACCTCTAAAGCTGATAACGCTCCATCCAAGTCCTGTTTGTTGGCCAGAACGAGCACGGGCACCCCCTGGTTCTCAGCCGAGCGGGTGATGCGGTGCAGCTCCACCTTGGCCTCCTCCATGCGCTCCGCCTCGGCAGCATCCACCACGAACACCAGCCCGTCCGTCCGCCTGGTGTACGACTTCCAGAGGGGTCGCAGTTTCTCCTGACCGCCCACGTCCCACACCTGGAACGTGGTGGTGTTGGTCTTGGAGTTTCCCATGGTGACTTTAATCCGCTCCATGTTGAAGCCCTTCGTGGGGATCGTCTCCACAAACTCCCGCAGTTTGAGTCTGTAGAGGAGGGAGGTTTTCCCTGCTGAGTCCAATCCGATCACCACCACATGCAATGACTGGAAGTTTGGGAGGAAAGGTGTGCTTGGGGCGATTTCTGTCAGCTGGTTCCCCATGTTTAGTTGTTGTTATAGCGGTATAGTCCAGACTAAGGATAAGTCAAGCTAAATAATTCCCTTTGGCAGGATCTTCCTTGAAGAAACCGGGGCGATGCACGTCGTTTTTTTGTTTAGTTTTAGGAAGTGGTTCCTTTGCCTTATCCAACCTTTAAGAGTGTTACTGGGTCCTTGGATGCTGTTCAATGAGCTTCCCGGGTACTTGGCAGCGAAACAGCGATCGACTCCAGAGAATGGGAAGGAGAGAGAGAGAAGGGAAACAAGAGTCTCTTAGAGTGGCTGCCACCTCTGGCCACTCTTCAAAGACCAGGCAGCAGACTACTGGGGACACACGGCCAGCTGCAGTCACTGAGACCCTGAGGGAAGAAGAAAAAAAAAAACAGAGGAAAACATGAGTCAGCTATTTCAACAAGGCCAATGGGCTGTCAAGTCTCAGATAATGAGCTGAGACTTGGCAGCGCAGCGGGCAGAGGCTAATATAACTGTCTCACCTTTAAATGAATGTAAGCCATACAATTAGTCAAGGTTAACCTTAGGTAGAGTGTTTAGCGGGTGTATGAGAGCAATGCAACGAGAACTTCTGGATGGATAGCCATGAAAATGCACTGTATGTCACTTGTAGCTGGGAACGGGCTGTAAAAAGAGCAGGCTGGACGGTCAAAAAGCTGCTTTTGTTCACGCAAAACTCCACTGCACAGTGAATGGTGCTCGTTTTTCTAGCTGTATCCAGTACAAAACCGGGAAACAAGGATGAAAAAGCTACATGGGCACAAAAAAAAAAAAAAAAAAAAAAAAAAAAAAAATCCCGAAATGCCTGTTTTGGCACAGAGATTTGAACTTTTGTAGGTAAGCTAACAGTGGCCATTTACCAAGACAGCCACCGGAGAACCTGAAAAACAAGAGCCCTTTCTTGGGATATTTAAATTACGAAACGCTAAAAACAATCAGTGCACCGAGGTACAGCAGTTCACAGGCTTTAAATCACGTTTGCATGCTTTCTCACAAACTTGTACAATAGTGAAAATGTGTGTTTTTCCACTCTTTTCAGCGTGGCTGTCGGCGGAGGGCTGCTGGTGTCGCGGAGCTTCTCCACCGTCCCCGACAAACTCAACACACCAATTTACACGTAAAAAAAACAACTTAAAACTCACCTGTCAGGGCTCCCGCACGCTTAAATAAGTCCATATTTTTCCCTTCAGCTGAGAATTCCACGCAAATCTCGAGTTGTAAATTGAATAGTGTGTTTCAGAGGTGCGGTGCTCCTCTCCTCTCCCCGGCTGTCCCTGGACTGAAGCCGTTCAGGAGCGGCGGGTGCGAAAAACACAGCCGCCCCCCGCTGCTGACGTCACGCCGCCGCCACACCGACAAGAAAGCCACAGAAACTGAAAAAAAAAAAAAAAAAAAAAAAAAAAAAAAAAACTGTTGGGACGAAAATAGAAGAAGAGATTGCATCTAAATTTGACGGGAAAACCCACTGAAATTTCACTCCTTCTCCCTATCATGTTTATGATGGTTAATAGCATCATCATTCCCTTTAGAGTTGCTAAATCGTGGCTTTGAGTAGTCCTACTGAGACAATCAGAAGCCAGTTAAATTATTATTATTATTATTATTTTTATTTATTTATTTATTTATTTTTATTTTTTTTTTGAAGAAACAAAACAAAAAAAGCGTCTTGGAAGACAATGTGCACCGCAAGTTATGCCCATTAGTCAAAATTGGAACTGAACAAGTAAATAAGTAGCCCACTAGGACATATTTGCACCACACACATATTAGGTCAAATACCAAGCTCCTCTGTTTTTAGTCCATTTCTAGACCAGGGGCTCTTCAACATTCTCAGTTTATGTCCCAAATGAGAATCATCCTCATAATCATAATCATCATCATCATCATCATCAGTAGCAGCTGTAGAGGTAAAAATGGTGATTATAAGAACCTCAGTGACCACAACAAATCTGTATGTTACTTTTCCGTCACAGAGTGAAGAATTTCCAAATTGATATTATTACTTTTATTTTATTGTTATTATTTTTTAAATACTTGCATCCCAGTGTTAAGTCAGGTTAAAGTCAAGCGGTCAGGTCACTGCAGGTCTGTATGACATAATGGGTCAGCTGCATTGATTTGCATTGTAATGGGAGAGCAGTTCTTTCCTTAAACACCAGCACTCATGATGATAATGATGTGGGTGTGTGCAAATGTGTGTGTGTGTGTGTGTGTGTGTGTGTGTGTGTGTGTGTGTGTGTGTGTATGTGTGTGTGTGTGTGTGTGTGTGGTGGAGGAGACGGGGGCAGGGGAGTGACATGACCTATTGACTGACAGACTGGAGCCAGGCTGACTGACTGTTCCCACCTCTGCTGTCTGAGAGACACAACAATGACATGCTCCTTTTTCTGTCTGGTCTTGCTCTTAGCGAGGCCCTAATGAGGCAAAATGTCTCTGTGTCGTCCTGTGTGGTTTTGCCGCAGGTACTTGCTCAGGATTTGCCGAGGCAGGACACCATCTTAAGTCGAAAACAAATGGCAAACATGATTTTATCAAAATTGGTGAGCGTGAGTCATTCGTCGGCCGTGTTTGTCCCTGCAGCGGAAAACAGCTGCTAGAACAGGTCTTATTTGAATAAAGTGATGCTGATGTGAGATTATTAGTGGACTGTCCACTGGCCGTCATATTACACTGATCAGATTATGGCAGCATCATGGAAGCTTCACAGAGCACATACAGGATGGACAGGATATGACTGTAGCTGCTGTATGTGTGTGCTGGACACAGAGAAAGAGGGGAAGAAAGAGGACGAGAGAGTATGGCGTGCAGTAAATCTGAGTCAAATGTAATGCCTCTTATCAGCTGTACCAAAAATATGAGCACACACACACACCTACACACACACCTATGTGGAGCTAGACAATTGGGTTTTGCAGTCTGGGGAAATGGCTTGTCACATCAGCATGTCAGACGAGCGCCTCTCTCTCTCTCTCTCTCTCTCTCTTTCTCTCTCTCTCTCTCTCTTGCTCTCGCTCTCAGCAGGATTCAGATAATGGCCCGGGGAGTTTTGCTGCCTCAGAACCGCTCAGAGTCAAAATAGACAGAACAGACATTGAAATTTGCACTTGTCAGGTTTTCTGCTCTAAAAGACTTTGCTAGGATATCGAATGAGGAGATCACACCTGTTTAAGATAAGATGCCAGTAATCCTGCAGCCATTTTATCAAAAGACATCAGCCTGCAGTAGGAATCTTGCAAAGCCAGGAGCTCTTAAACCTTTTCAGTCCACAGACCCAAGATGCATTAAAAACTGTTAACACACTCCTGTTTAGCCTTTTTGTGGGGTGTAATCCATTGCTCAGGAAACACTAGTGTTGCTGGAAATGGGAAGTGGCCATCAATGAGGATGCAAAATAATCCTCTAATGTTAAAATGTGTTTGGTAGTTGGCCTTTTCTTAACAATTCATATTTTTTGATTAAGATCAAAGCTAATTTGTCAGCTTTATTGCCTTGGTTATGCATTATTGGTAGACTGATGCCAGGACAGTCACCTGAACACGGCATGTCCCAGCTCATGTTTTCTTCCTGCACAGGGCAGTAGCGCTCTCTGCTGTCTGGAGGAGGAACAGCAGCATCACAGCCTGCAGACGCCTGGCAGACAAACGTGATGGTGTGAAGATGTCATCTGTACTTTGCCCTCAGTAATATTTTTGGAGGATGCAGTGAAGTAGAGGAGGAACAGGCGGGGTTCAGCTTCTGCTTTACACTTCATGCTCAATGCACCACATAGCACCATGAATACTGAAACCTTGCTTCTGCACATCATTTCCACATTTTAACTTTGCTCAAGGTCTCTGACCTTTTGGCTTACGAAACTCTTTTGAAAACATTTGCATAATATCATGATGTCAACAACGTGTTGTTTCTGAGAAGCTGACATTCTGGTCATTCAAGGTTTCCACCTGCATCCTGTGACTCAGGTCTTTTTTTTTTTTTTTTTTTTTTTAAATTAACCATATTTTATGAGCATGCATCAGTCTCCTTGTCCTTTCACTTCTTATTTTATGCTTATTTGTCAATCAAGATGTAAAGCACCTTGAATATCATGCATTTGTTTGAAAGGTGCTATATAAATCAAATTTGATTGATTGATTGATTGATTGATGCATAAAAGCAAAACAGGTGGTATAGATTCTATTTACATGTTATGCATATATAAAACTACATACACACATATTCAGTTAAATAATATGTGTAACAATCTTTAAATTGACATTACATACAACATAATCCTACTATCCTATTATACTGAAAATGCACACCCTCACATGATAAGGAACTTATCAGAGTGCACAGAGAGCTGCCAAACTCACTCAGCCAGTTAGACAGGATGAAATCTCAGGCAGAACTGGAACCATAGTGATATGCATATATCACATTCCTGAAAAAAGTATCACATAATAGGAGCCACAAACACGGAAAATAGACACTGAGTAAGGCTAATCCCTTCCCTGATCGAAGTATCTACCAGGGAACTTGGTAACATTTTACATGCATTTACATGCAGAAGAATGTAGGCGTGCACTGGATTTTTGCAAATGATCATTTTATTATGTGTTCATGGCAGATTATAACCTAAAGGAAGGAGAATGAGCCAAGAAGCCAAGATCTAAGAGCTTAAAACAAAGTGTTTTAGTATGTAATTTCACACTGAGGTTAGTGGCTTTTTGGCTGAATTCAAACAGTAGATATGGTGGTAAGGAAGACTTTAATCTCTCCAATTATTCTGCATGGTGCTTCATAAGTCATTTCATGGCTGAGCAAAATGTGCTCACTCAATTCACTCATACACTCAGAGCAGTGGAACTGTTGATAGTGAGCTGCAGGAGGTGGCGGGTAATGATGCATTTGCCTCACCTTTCTCTTTCCTCTTACAAAAGCCACCCAGGAGACCGCATTATGTTGCTTGGAAACTCTGTTTAACAAGGGCCAAGATACCTGGGAGAGAGAGGGGGGGAGAGAGAGAGACGTACAGAGGTAAAGAGAGAGCAGCCTCCATCAGTCCTCCACAGAAGCTGCTGCAGCTTTCTTCTCTCCAGGGACAAACTGGTGTGAGTAACAGATGTCATTTCTTGCTCTCTCATCAGTGTATTATGGCTGTCATCTGCAGAGTTAGCATTTCCAGTGACCAGTTTATTCATGAGATATATATTTTTACTTGTATGGGTTACATGAGCTCAGGTGTTTTATGTGGCAACACAAAAACTGAAAAAGCTGGAAAAGCATACAACAGTGAGAAGAGACTACAGTTTATCACGGTCCTGCACTCAGGCAAATATTAATATTAATAATCTAAATAGTGCTAAAAAGTGATAGGTATCTAGTTTGTGTCAGGTTACAGCAATTATTCACTGACTGCTGTAAAATGGGAGAGGTGTAATCGGAAGAACTGGTGGCAGTGATAGGCGGTCAGAGCGTATTGGGTGACCTGCTTGTTGGATCCGTCTCAAGATGCATTTCACCTGGTAGAGCTTTGACAGCCAGGAAGCAGAGTGGACATCTGAGCTATGTTACTGTGTCAGAACAAAGTGTTATATTGAATATGAAAGAAAGCATGTCTTACTCTGGTAATACAACACTGTTTAGCGATTAAGGATTTATAAGTGACGGTGGAGGGGGAGCGGGCATCCGGGTTCTTCTTAACTTTGACAAACACATTACAAACATGCAAGCTCAGCTGAACATACACCAAAACTCAGTCAAATTAGAGTGGGTCCTCCACCACAGGGGCTCGGTTCATGTTGGGAGAAAGGAAATTGGAGAGTGTGGCCTGAGGGTGGTGCTACAGGAGAGATCATGAGATCACCAAAGCTGACAGGGTTCATCCGCTGGGGAGCAGGGATGTGTGCATCAGTTTCATGGCAGTCCACCCCACAGATTCTTTGATAGCCAATTTGACATTTTGACCTAAGAGTGGTGATGGAGGAAAAGTCATCTGGTCGTGAGACTCAAGAGGCATCTTGCTGTCGGGGAGTATAATCACACTCACCAAATATCAGGGCATGCCACTGATTGCATAGCCTGGTTCCACACCCATGAATCACATGAAAAAAACAGATGAAAAAATACCCCACTGATTAACAAATTTATTTACATAGATGGCATATCTGCTCAGTATCGCCCAACAGCGTATTTTTACTTTGCTCCCCTCCACTCTTAAAACCCTCCACTCTTAAGCATGTTGGCATGACAACACATCAGTGTCGACTTAAAATGGCAGATATGTTGGTTTCTCCTGATTGGTTTGGGAAAATCAACCCCTCCCAATTACATTAATAATTACAGAGGGAAGGTCATAGTGTCAATAAAATTCACAGGGTTCATCCTCTGGGGAGCATGAAAGTGCTCAGCATATATCATGGCAATCTGCTCAATAGATTTCAAGATATATTGCCTTGGAATAACGTGTTGGACAGACTGACAGACAAAACAACTACCCTTAGTCCAGACCTGCCACTGGGTAAAAATGACTATGGGGCATCCCGGTGACTCATCTGGTAGAGCACATAGCGTGAGTTTGATTCCTGCCCGAACCCTGTGCTGCATGTCACCCCCTCTCTCTTCCCTTCCTTTCCTGTCTCTCTCTACTGTCACTATCAAATAAAGTAGAAATTCCCCAAAATCTAATTTTGAAAAAATAATAAAAAATCCTGTGTGTGCCTCTGCAGCTGTTGCATCAGGATGGCGGCGATGCACTGGGAGGCCAGACGCCGTCAGGCCATGTTGGACCGCAGGATGGCCAGAGACAAACAGCAGGTAAATAACATGCTGGACATGTTGAAACAGTGAGTAAACTTTAAAGTTACAATTCGTTCAAAATGAAATTTTTTAATGATCCAATGGTTTTTCATTCGGTGTTCTGGCACACCAAAATGCTATGGAACTTGTTCAACCCACCAAGGACCTTGTCATCGTTTAGTTCCTGTAATAAATGTGGCAGCGGGTAATATTGAAATGACAAGTTTTGTTATGGTTTGTATTTTTTTTAACCCAGCCTAGCAGTATCCTCATGTCGGATGACATTAGCCCTTGGATCTTTGCAGATGTAGAAGAAGAGTCACATTGGTGGTACATGCTTCACTGCTGCTGCAAAGTCAATCGAGGGCTCAAAGCCCATAACATCCATCCAGCTTCATCTAATCCTGTGTGTGACAAACCTGATCCTTTAATCCCATACATGTGAAAATCCACTGCAGAAACTTCCCAACAGTGAATCCATCTGGTGTTAGCATCGCAGGATTTCCCAGTAAGCCTTGGGACAATATTCCAATATTCATGTGAGTCCAATCTGGAGAATTTTTTGAACAGGTAAATACTTCAAGAAGTAATGTGCTTGGATTAGAAGTAGCAATCATTTAACAGTCTGAAACACACTGTATGCTAGTTTGTTTCCGTTAGAAGTGAAGAAAATGTGCAGCAGAGTACACTATCAAGGTGGGGCATCTATAGGACTCACTATAAGCCAAACATCTGTCCCAGCACCGCAGCCACGAGGGAGGTTGTGCTGGTGCTGATCCAGCCGGCTGCCTGGCCTGCTCTATTATTGAACACCAGCAGGGCTGAGTGGAAACCGAGCGGGGACATGCGACACCCAGTGTGGGGTCAAGCATGTTTCCTGTGCGAATGTGACAGATCACTGTATCCTGTCACTGATATCCAGGGTGCACTCAAGGCCCGCCACAAAAAATGAATGAACGTATTTTGATCATGTCTTCACTGTTGTTTCATGTTAAGGACATACTTCATCTTTAAGTCCACAAACAAGACCAGACTGCAAGTGTTTAATATTTGAATGGAAAAGTATAAGGTGCAGAGTAGCTTCTTCTGTCCCTTTTTGTCATCATAAAATGTAATTAAATCCAACACTGCATGGCATGTTCAGTAGGATGCTTGTGCCTCCAAAAACAGAGGAGAAAAAACAAGATATTTATTTTTTGTATTTTATTCTGGATTGTCATTTTACACTGCCTCTGTTAGTTTGGCTACAAGCCCTCGCGGAGCTGAAGATGAGCATGTTTCCTCTCCCGGTGCAGGAACACTCGCTAATGACTTCACAAGTGTCTGCCGGCAGTGAGACAACAGAGGACGTTGTGTGAAATCTCCTAATGTGGAGTTCTCGTGCTGCCTCCACGCTCAGGTTGTCAGGAAACTAAGCGTCACAGACTCCCAAAGAGTTCTGTGCCAAAATGAGTCAGACTGATTACACAATAATAAAACACATTATGATGCACTTAAAAAAAAAAAAAAAAATTCAGTCCTTGGTTCATTAAGCCTTCAAATCCCTGGAGCCTGTTGGTGAGCTTTATTTCAACATCTGAACAAAAATCACTTTCATTTTCACTTTTTGGGGGATTTTTTTTTTTTTTAATTTGCAAATAATACACCAAGCTTCCTGTTTCAGAAAAGCAACGATATCTCAGTTTTTCAAAGTGAGATTGTCTGTTGCGTGATAGCCACCTAGTGAGAATGAGCTCTTGCAGAGGCTCTCCAGCTGTATGGTAAACAACTCAATGATAGACAGCAGCGTCTGGCATTTTTGAGACGGGTCAAATTTACACAAAATATGACGTGAAAATAGCATTGTGTTTAAACCCTGCAGGGATCCTCTCTGAAATGTTTCCAAAAATAAAGTATGGCTACATCAACCATAGTGGTGAATATTTCTCTATTAAATGTATGAATCTACAAGCCATAAAAACCATTGATCCTTCTTATTTTGGACAGTGCTTCCTGTCTGGCATGCTAAAGTGTTGGAGCTCCAGTGATCTACTGGGGACATTTGGGGCCTGCGTTCTCATTATTCAACAGTAACATTAATAACTGGGTCAGACGCTCAAAAACTTAGTGTACTCTTTTGAGTAGCAGTATTGTCTTTGGGTGTTTTTGTCGTGTTTGGAGTTCAGGTTTATTTCAGTGTGTGTCTCTTTTTGCAGCTGTTGCAGGAGAGTCCTGAGTCCAGCTTGAAAGCAACCGAGTCAAACACAACCGAAGAGCAAGCGGGTAAAAAAAATTCTGTGAAACCCTCGTCTGTCTTGAATATGCATGACATTTTCATTTTGCTCTGGGGTTGACTGTGCCACATATCCACCCACCTCTACACTGTTTGGCTATTGCGCCATGATATTTTGTCTGGTTTACACTCAGCCACCGTGTAATTCTTTCATCAAAAGTAAAGCCGATAAGAGAGGGAGGAGTGTGCCTAAGAAAGAGCTGTTTACATTGTATTGTTCAGTGATTCAAGCCTAGACATGACTACTGTATGGCTGGGATACACACACACACACTCACACACACACACGCACATTTTCCCTTGCTAAGTGAAGCTAATCCCCCTATTGACCTTTGCAGAGAGGACAATGGTGTGGCTGTTGGCCCTGTGATGGCTTCATGAATATCTGTGTGATCTTGGAAGGTCTTTAACACTCAGAGACACTTGAGCGCCCTCGTTAGCCCGAGCAAACATGCCAGCACAAAGCTCACACTGCATCTGCATGTGGAGGCTCCTGAGTCACTGAATGGAAACACAGTTACACATCAACACAAAGGCACACAAGCGCAGGCAAACGCGAGCAAGGACACCTTTGTACACAGAAGTGTTAGGAGTTATATGTTATAAACCAACATAAAAAACATCACAAAGCATACATTAGAGCCATTTCCCTAATCAGGTTTCACTGGACACTATTATTATCTAAAATCATTATTATTAAGTTATTATTTTTTATTAAAATTTTTATTTTATGGTTCTTGAAATGGCGGAAAAATCACATTTGGAATAAAATTCTTCCTCTCCCACCCCTACATCTGCTCTTCAGCATACAAGATCAAAAGTGTGCTAAATACTTGTTCGCCATGCTATAAAATAATATAATATATATATATATAAATGAATAAATGCAACATTTTTTATTTATTTATTTATTTATTTATTTTTACCAGATTTAACTTGATAATCCAGCCAAACCTACACACATCTTACTGTCACATGAACACACACACACAGTGTCTCTGGCTTTTCTGCCACTCATATAACCACTGTAAAAACAGTAACCACACACACACACACACACACACACACACACACACAGCTGGCTGTCATGCTCTAGAGTGTTCCCATTAGACCGAGACCTGCTGAATTATTCATACAGGGCCAAACTGTTCCTGCTGCCACACGGCACATCTCAGATAGCAGCGACCAGAGCGATTGGAAACCCGAGATTTACGGGTTTACCTGGCTCATGTTCTGCACGACTGATGGGGCCAAATGGAGAGGATACACTTCGCTGTCATCTCATGTGTGTCGCCCTGCCTGTCTGTCAAGTTCCCATATGGTCTAGCGGTTAGGATTCCTGGTTTTCACCCAGGCGGCCCGGGTTCGACTCCCGGTGTGGGAAGTTTCTCCTTTAGGATTTAACTGTAGCTGGATTAAATAAATCTGAGGGTGATGCTGTTTGTTACTAAAGAAATGAAAGAAATTTAGGACAACTGGGCTTAGCTTCTGTAAAGTGACTGTCCCGTGCAGACAAGATCACAGCTTTAAGCCACAACAGCCTTAAGGCCTGTAAATGTCCTTGAGCAAGACACTGAACCTAATATCTTCTCACTGACAGCCAGTGTTCCACAAAAAAGCGATCAGTGTCTCTCAAATGGTGTAGTGTCAGTGTACATTTGTCCATAGTCATTAAATGTGCACCATGCAAAACTGAGGGTAGCTTCAAGTACTGACCGTGTCGATCAACTGATAAAAACACAACAGAAGCACATAATTTATCAGTGAGTCAAGCCAGTGATGAGCCACCTGTGGATGAGCGTATTGTGCTTTTAAGTCATGGTCAATATACAGACTAACTTACAAATCATTCAAATCTATTTAGCAAAAAGAAAAAGTACAGTAATCCACCAAGCTTTCATACGCTGTTAAAACACAAACTAAATAAGAAAAGTGCAATGAAGGATTAAATCAAAAGTGAACTTTGATTAAGTGTTCGGTTGTAAATTTATGAGACTGTCCTCCAGCTAAAAACGACCCCACAGGTAGTTTGTGCAGCAGCTTATTATGACCTGTAGTGACATTTTACAGTTGAGCAACCTCTAGTGGTCCAGTAAATAATGACACATGGTAGTTTAGCATTCAGGGAGTGACCAAGTTTTTATAAAGCTTTCTTTGCGCACATATTTTTCTCATGTTTTCATGTTTTTTCTTTCTTTTTCAGTTGGGAGTCAGTGCCCTCACTGTCAGAGCAGCCTGAAGAGGCCAGCGCCTCACACAACCAAGATCTCCAACAGATACTCTGTACGTACGGCTTGCAAAAACATGTCCTCCTCCTCTGTATCTCCCCATCATCCCCCAGCTTTTATACCTTTCAGAAACATCTGATGGTTGTTGCAGAAAGAGCCAAGTATGTGCTCTTAAATGTTGGATGCATGCAGTGTATATTCTTAAATACTTTGGATTTGGCTTACAGTTGAATTAATAACTGTGTATGTTTGCAGTCATTACAGTATACCCAGCAGTGGTGAGGAAGAGGAGGAAGAGCTCCATTTTTCTCTCATGGCAGCAGAAAGCAGATGAACTTCCTGGACTGTTGAATGATGTGTTGGAACAGCTTTGGGTTGGGTTGAGTATTGGTCTGAGCAGAACTGAGGGCAGGCCATCCAGGACAATATAACTGCCCGTGTTTTGCTTGTACTTCAATTTTAGGGATGCAGCTGCCACGGTAATCCAGATTACAATAAGCACAGTTGATGATCAGTATAGGTACAAATTCATGAGTTGATGTACAGGGAAAAATTCACAATAAAGAAGCACAAGAAAAGCTACAGTGATGACAGAGAGAAATGTTTTTGTATTTGATTAGATTCACAGAGATTCAGTGTGCAGGTGAGAGAAAGTCAGTGGATATTTCTGAAGCATTACAGCCAGCTCCTACGGCTGCATTTGGATGCAAGACAGACATGAAGCACACTGGTGCCACCTACTGGTTAAGTTACGGTACAGCAAGATAAATCTTCAACAGCTTAGTTTTGACATTTTTACTGCTCCTGCCTGGTCTTTCTTATTCAGCATCGGCTGCCTTACTGCAACAAAATCTCACTGTTTGAATGGTAGAGAACAGAGGAACTTACCAACTGCAGGATTCAGTAAAAAAAATCATATTACAAGACAATACATTCAAGTCTCTAGTCAAAACAAAAGAGGAACACAGTGAAATCAAGTATGACGAGTCTTTGACCATCAAGTTTTGTCCCTCACACAGAAACACCAGGCATGAATGTGAACCAAATGACAAAAAAGCTTGTTTTATCAATTTCAAAGCAAAAGCTAAAGTACTTGGTAATGCACCGATACCAGTGTTAAGACATCTGACTGGTATCAAGCTAAAAACAGAGCTATCATCTGACACCTGGAGCCACATACAACATGTCACAAGTCAAAGCACAGAAACTTAGTGTTTTTAATTTTTCACAGAGAGGGATGTCAGAACTCAGGACAGGAGAATCTAAGCTTTTAGTGAAAGCCTGGATTTGATCAGTACTCTAAAAAAATTTTTTTTTGAGTGTTTGCAGTGAAAAACTGGTATCAGTGTGGTAACAAATTTGAAACACAGATGCACTTTGAAAAAAAAAAGAAAATCAAACCCCATCAGGAATCATCAAATAAATGATTATTTTGGTGATTCCACTAGATCGCATCTGGTCATTCACATTCTGCAGGCAACTCAACATGACACCAGACTAGCCAACTAAAATAGATTCTGAGTTAATATGCTGATGTGTTAAACAGTGTTGCACTTTTTAATAGTGCAACTTTCATGCACACAAGGTGCATGATTTGCAGGGTGCAAATGAGTTGGCTATAGAGTGCAAATGAAAGTTCCACTGCTGCCAAACCCACATGCAACATTCCAGTGATGACGCAAACCCAGCTCATGGTTTTCATTGGACGGTTCTCCCACAGATGCGGTCAGGTTTCACTGGGTAGAGCCACTCTAAATAAAGGGGTCAGGTTGCAACATGGTTTCCCCCAAATCTGCACCTGTTACTTTGCTATGGGATGGCAGTAACAAGATACAATAATCTGCTGCTCAAAGAAGAACTGAAACTGGGGGGGCCTTTCACCAAATACAGGTAAAAGAAAAAAAAAAAAAAAAGATGGCATTCATCCCCTCTGGGAGTTGTGTAGAGAAAGAGTAACTTACAGATTCCTGTTTTCCCTGCTTGACAGATCAAACCACAACCATTAGTAGCCATAATCTATCACATAACCTGCCCTGCCTGCTCACCAGCAACTCTGGCCTCCAGTAACCTTTCTTTAAAAAGCTTTTGTTTAATTGAATTGAATCGAATTGAATTATTATTGTTGTTGTTGTTTTTGCCTTTCTGTTTTATAGAGTGGTGTTATCACCTGGTAATCCTGACATCATCAGAGTTCCCGAAGTGTTGTGGTTGTCCATCTCCACAATTCCAATTTAACAGTGCATGGCTAATCGATACTCACATGGCATGTGCATTGTGAAATTTAAGACAAAGGGAAAAAAATCATTAGTATAACATGCAACAGGCTTAGCTCAGTAAAGGACACTAGTTTCCACAGTCCTTTACACCACAGCAAGTATAGCAAGGTTTTTGACTCTGCATGATAAAAGGCTTTGTGCTGGATGGTAAGCTATACTAAGTGCTTAGAACAACGATAGACCAGACTGATACTGTAGTGCAGGGTGTTAGGATACTAGCTGGCAGGTTATATCAGTGCTGCAGGAAGTGTGCCAGTGAAATGTGCAGGAGAGCGTTACGAGCTCTTCTGACTGTGTGACTGGTTTGGAGTTGGCAAGGCTTCTGGGTTTGGTAGTTGGTGTCATGGAAATTTACGTGTCTGATAATTAAGAAAACAACTCATGAGAGCAAGCACACAATGGAGCTGTTGTTGGTAACAAACCAACTTGATAGAGATTAGCTGTAATAAACACGGGGAACTCACTCATTTGCCTGTTTGTCTTTGTAATATTACTGCTGGATAATTGGACACAAAAAAGTTCTCATTTTGGCTCAGTTTTGATGTGAGTGCTGCAATACAAGTGATAACTTAGGGAAGGGCACTATTTAATTTAAAACAACTTAATACTACAAAGATATTTTGGTCCCAGTTAACACAGCGTTACGGGCAGCAGCTGTGGACGTCACTACAGATCACTTTGCTGCTGTATTTCCACAGGGGCTCAGCAGCAGTGCAGGCAAGATTTTCTTTTGAGGTGCAACATGATTAGTTAGACCACAAATCAGCTTGTTTTAAAGGTTGATTCTTCTTCTGAAGAAAAAGCTGCAATAGTGCACATTTACATTTTGATCCATTTGTGGAGCCTTAGTTTGTGTTGTCACATCAGAATAAGACAGATTATATATGACAACAGTGCATGTCTACCCGGCCATCCTACTCCACTCCATCTGTTTCTCTGTTCCTTCCAGATTTTTCCTTTCTCCGAGTTTGTCTGAAAATCCATCCACCCATTTCAAAGTCTTTTCTGTGCATTCCTGTGCATTGTCAGACAAACTGGAGTAGGAAGGTGTGTCCATCCCTCTTTCAGTCACTCAGACATCCATCCATCCATCTAGGATGACAGGGAATGGAATTGTGCATTGTAACATCAAGCATGTAACATCAATTTTAGGGTTTTTAAGGGATAAAGTTTATAAAAAATGCATTGCACAGCCCACTATTCTGACTGTCAAGTCCACTGCATCCATCCGTCCATCCATCTGTCTGTCCATCGAATGATCCCACCATCCATCAGGGAGGGGAGAGGTGGACACTGTGCGGTGTGGTGGTGTTTGACCCGCAGTCGATGAACTCGTATGTATCAAGCGACAGTTGCTCATAGTGGGCCAGGTAGTAAACCGTCATGGACATTCTGATTTAGAAGAACAAGAAAAGGCAAATTCCATCAATAAACACTATTAGGACCAATCAGGAGCACTATGGGAGCTTAGGCAGCTTTTGCTCAATGCAATCTACAGCATTTCTCAAACCATGACTACATCTTTACAAACAGTGAGGACAAAACTGGGCATGGTTTTGAAACTAAAATTCTGTCTGCTCTGTGAAGTATGAGACCGAAGGTTGTTTGTGTAATCCTTTCAACCAGAGTCATGTGAGTGCTGATGTCCCTGAGGAAACTGGGTCAGGAGTCAACAGGCTGATGAATGGCCATTCTTCTAACTCATTCTCAGCCCCGATTTATCATGACACAATCACAGAGAAGCCAGTTAGTCTCTCCTTCCTTTACAGATACGATCCAAAAAAGCAGCTGATTAGATGTAAACTTTGGGGATGTTTATGTATTATCTCTAGGGTTTGAATTTGAAAAATGTGTTTTGGGCATAACTTAAAATATAACACATATAGCAGGAAAACGCCATGTTTAGCTGTCATATATGGTAAGCTAAAAATAAAAAATGGCATGAAAAAAGACTCAGTGCCTCAGTGAAAACTAGTCTCAGAGTGTAAGAACTACCAGAAAAGAGGGTTAGAACTTATTTTAGTCTAAGACAAGAGTTATCTTTTTTTTTTTTTCAAGAAGCCAAAACTACCTACATTAAAGTCAAAGCTCCCTCTAAAAAACACTGAAAATGATAAAAACAGTCCTAAGATTTAAAAGCAAATTAAAACTATCAACAGGTGTTGCTTGTCTTGTTTGTAATGGGAGTTTGTTACAAACTTTTGGTGCATAAGAACAAAAAGCTCCTGCTCCATACTTTTTGGGACATTAGCACCAGATGACCTAAGGATACTCTTTGGAACAGACTCAGATAAACAATCACAGAGGTACAAAGGTGCTGGTTTTCTGGTTTTGTTAAAATTCTGGCAACTACAATGGAAAAGCAGAACTACAGTAGAAAAGGGGTTGTTGTAAGGGTGATAAACTGAAGCTACCCCTGACACAAAAGACAGGCAAATTGCCTACCTGGTCAATGTGCATGAGGCCCTGGACACCCAGAGATATCCAAATGCATTACCTAGTAAGAACCTTTTAAAATAAGCTGTCTTTGAAGTTATGTTTTATATCTGAGTGGTGATGAGGAAACAGGCAATTCAAGGCATTCTGCTTATCCACAATGTTTAAAAATAACCGCCTGTAACCCGGGAACTCAGTTTCTCCTCCAAACTCCTAAAATGATGAATCATTCTGCTTCTTTGGAACTGGAAATGAAATAACATGTAGCTAGAGGTTACAAAGTCATAAAGTTGAGTTCTGTGACAGGATTTAATCCCTGGAATGCCCGGTTGAGAAGATTTTTGTGGTTAGAAATTACTTGGAAAAGAATTACACAAGTGTTGACATTATGACTGGGACAGATAAAAGCGTGCAGCCTACAGTTAAAACAGTGTTTCCTGTGTTCTCACATTGGACTAACATAGTGGTTCTCAAGTTTTTTTCAATAACGTACCCACTTTGAAATATTTCTGACCAGTACAAAAGAAGTAGAAAAAAGCCTCTATAAAGAGATCCAACCAGGCTCAGTGTGTGAAACAACAACCTGATATTTTGTTCTTTCTGTTTTTGCTTCTTTTTCTCTTCTTTCTCCTTGTTTTCAGCTGTATCGCTGCCACCTTTCAACCACTGATCCATTTTTGGATTTTTGTCTGGCTTCCCGTCTTCACTTGATGACCACCGCAGCAGATTTAATCCACAAACACTGACTATAAAATGTGGTTTATCAAACTTACATTTACATTTTTTTTGTTGAACCTATTATAGCATAGGCTAATTATTTTAGGAATTATGCATGACTGATCATTTTTAAATTAACATTAAAAAAAAAAATCTCATGTATCCCCTGCAGTACTCCAACATACCCCACTGGGTACACATACCTCTATTTGAGAACCACTGAATTAACAAAATGAAACAACCCTGTCAGTAAAATGAACTATTCTTGCTGAGGAGAAGATAAGACTCCTCCTTCACCTCTCCCCTGCACGTTAGATAAAACATGTCATGGAGACTGTAAACGGGAGGATACAGTTTACTTGGCACACAGTCAAACATTTGACTTATTTCTCTGTCTGACCAAATGGCTGCAAAACAATCTAACACGACTGTCGGAGCTCTGCACACAAACACAAAGGTATGCAACCCAGCCTAAACCATAAACACATACTAGTTAGCAAGTGTGGTCTATGTATCATGCAACATAGGATCATACTTACTCGAGGTGCAGAAACAGAGTGTGGATCGGGATGGACTTTGACTTGCAGTATTTACTACAGGGGGAAAAAAAATAAAAAGTAAAAACAAGTTAATGAGTGATTTTGTTTTTCTACAAGAAGGGTTATTACAAAGCATAACAGCCACCTCATTAATGTTTGTTCAAATAAAAGGCTGAACGAATAAATATCCTCTCAAAACTCACTTCTCCTTTCTGTCCTCAAGCCACTAAAACTAACTGAGAGCAATGATCAGACCATAATGTGTGAGAGCTGCTATATAAAACTGAAAGAGACATGCATTTATTAGTGAGCCGCAACTTGTTTCTCAAGTTGTAAGGGAAGGAAAATAATGCTTTAAAATAACAAAACTATGTGTTATTTGTTTGCAAAGGTCATAAAACTCACTCAAAACATAAATGACCGTGCCAGCTTTCAGTTACACTTAGAAAAAGTAAAAGCCTAAAAGTGCAGTTGTATTGTAGTATTTTTGTACAGGTTCACGTTAACTAAGCACACACCACACCAGGTATACACATGCCCTTTTAACCTTAGTGACTATAGTAGTGTTAGCTTCAGCATGAACTGAACACATTGCCACTTCTTCACAGTTAAACAGGCCATGAATAAAAGCTTTAGTGAGAGAATGAGGGAATTTTCCTATGAGGCCAATGAGCAACTCACTTTAATCCTGAGTCTGTTAGCTTGATAGGGATCACAAAGGAGTACTGTAAGGAGAGAGAGGTCAGCACAAGTAAGTCATCAACAGGCTGTTATTCAGCTACATAAATAACTCCAGGATACAGAGGTATAGCCTGCACTTGATCTGAACTCCTTCAACTTGGTTCTCCCAGGTTAAAAAGTCTCACCATCTTGTTGGATAGAGCCTCGACGGTGGTGACATTCTGCACAGAAACGGTTCCCACCACCGTGTTGTAGTTCAAAGCCTGGACTGTCAGGTTGTAGGCCTGCACCTCAGCAAAGTTGTGATTGGTGATGTTCAGGACGTTCTGCACGGAAACACATTTTTGACTGGTTAGTGGAGCAACCAACAGCTAACACGAATATGACCTGTAAATACTGCTACCTCAACTACTTCACACACTCAACAAGTACTAGCTAGTTCTACTGCTACCACTGCAACTATACTTTTTCAACTCCCTCAAGTACTTAAATGATTTCTTCAAATACTACTTCTGTCAAGATGGTTGCTAGGGTGTTTGTAGGGAGTTGCTATGGATTACAAGGTGGTTCCTAGGTTGCTAGGCAGTTGCTAGGTAATGCAAGGTTTTTGCTAGGGTGATTCTAGGCAGCTGCTAAGGTGCATTAGGTGGTTGCTAGGTTGTCTCTAGGCTGCTGTAGGGTGTACAAAGTGGTTGCTAGGGTGTTGCTCGGCAGGTGCTAGAGGCGTACAAGGTTGTTGCTAGAGTGCAATAAGTGGTTGTCATAAGTGTTTCTAGCCAGTTGTTAGGATGTACTAGGTGGTTGATAGGTTGTCTCTAGGAGGCTGCTAGGGTGTACAAAGTAGTTGCTAGGGTGTTGCAAGGCAGGTGCTAGAGGTGTACAAGGTTGTTGCTAGGGTGTTTCTAGGTAGCTGCTAGGGTGTACAAAGTAGTTGCTAGGGTGTTGCAAGGCAGGTGCTAGAGGTGTACAAGGTTGTTGCTAGGGTGTTTCTAGGTAGCTGCTAGGGAGCAATAGGTGGTTGCAACAAGTGTTTCTAGGCATTTTCTAGGGTATACTAGATAGTTGCTAGGGTATCTCTAGGCAGCTGCTAGGGTGTATGAAGTGGTTGCTTGGGTGTTGCTAGGCAGTTGCTCAGGTGTTGCTAGGGTGTACAAAGTTGTTGCTAGGGCATTTCTAGGCAGTTACCAGGGTGTTTATAGGTGGTTGCTAGGGTGTTACTAAGCAGTTGCTGAGTTGTACTAGGTGATTGCTTGTGTAGTTCTTGGTGGTTGTTGGTGTGTATTAGGTGGTTGCTATGAGATTTTTTCTAAATAGTTGCTGGTTGCTAAAGAATTTCCAGACAGTTATTATGGTGTACAAGTTGTGGTTGCTAGGGTTTGCTAGGTGGTTGCTAGGGTGTACTAGATCATTCAAAGGGCACTGCTGTGCTACAAATATGCTAAATGGAAATATTTAAATGATCTACACATGCACAGGGAAGCACATATATCTGGAAGGTGTGTAGTTTTTCTGTGGATGTTTACTTTTGTCTCAGCTCTAGTCTATGACCGTTAACGCCCTCTATTAGTCAACAGTACGAACTGCAAAAATACTGATAGAACTTCCATTCCTTGAGGTAAGATGGCCTACAGCTGATATAACAATACATTTCTGCAACACAGTAATCACAGTAATCTAGCTTACAGACCTTTTTTCACTGCGGCCATTCTGGCAAAAATAGCAGCGTAAACATAGGTGTTGCTAATGACATTATTAAAGGTTCTGTTAATTTAGGTCTAATAGAGTCTGGGTCCTGATATTGTTAAACTGACTGAAACGAAACTATCTGCTACACTTAAATGGAACAGAACCTTAATTAATGTCATTACTAACACCTGTGTTTACCTGCTATTTCATGTCAAAATGGCTGCTGTGAAAAAAGTCTATTACAGCAGAGATCTAAAGAAATGGAATGGAGAGGTGATCTATCTCATGACTAGTAGTGGCTGTTAACACTATCGTTCAATAGCTGCTTTGTAAAGCCAGTCTGCTGCTCACCGTAACATTCATTTGGACAGTGTCTTCAGTGAAATAAACAAAGACAGACTGGACGGCCACTGGCGACAGGATGACAGACCGGGGAAACAGGAAGAAGAGAACCAAGGAGCTGACCAATAGGCAGACAGCAACCGACACGGCAACATACAACTTCCTGTGAGAAGAGAAAGAGATAAAAGAAAGAAAAACAATGAGCAAGCTCAAAAGTACAATCAGCCATGGGGTTTCAAATCATTCTGTTTTTTGCCACAGAGGAAACATGCTTTATAAAAAGCATTAAAAACATAAGTACATAAAAGGAGATAAAAATAGGATAGCCCTTCAAAATAAAATGTGAAAAAATGGAACAGCAGCTCTTTAGAGGAGTGATTTAAAAGACATCATTAAATGGATCCTCAGATTGGTATAAGGCAGGTGGTGTGAATATTTACGTGTGTCGTGGTTTCAGCCTCTGGTCATTACAGGGGATCACGGCCACCAGCTTGCTCTCTTGCCCTGAAAAAGTACCAAATACACTGATTTACACTTTCTGCACTGACACCATCTTTACAATTCTCCTGGCATTGTAGTGAGAACTAGTTCTGCTGTTATTTTATATCAGGGATGATATCATAGAAGCAGTTTTCATATCTTAAAGAGTCTTTTTCAAAGTGATGCTGTTTTGGCCACTTAACACTCTCATGAAGGGTGGAGCTTACTACAATTACATTATAAAAATGTTGTATTAAAAAGTTGAACACTGCTAAATTTGTTCTTAAATTATAACTCATTTTGATTCTGACAGAGGCACTGCTCTATCAAAACCATTTGTCATTCAACATGTGCACTGACCCATGCATCACTCAAAACCAGCCTACAGTTCAAATGTATTGATTCAAGTATACTTTATACTTAAGTGTTTTTTCATCATTTATCATATTACTATTTTATTTTCACTAGTTTCACCCCTCTTAAGGTTTGGGAATGTGCCGATTGGAAGGTCCACACCAGTACAGTAATACACACGTGTGTATGTGAGCGTGTGTGTAGTACCTCTGGGTATACGTCCAGTGCCCTGGCAGGTCGGACAGTCCAGTGTTTCCGCTGAATCGTGTCTCCTGCTGGAGCCACGCCTCTTGCTCTCATCCTGCTCTATGATTGGCTGACAGTCACTCCCGCTGTGTTCTATCTCCGCCCCCTCCTTGCCACCAACCGGCCTGCTGGGAAAAGTCCCCATGCCTGAGAAGAGAGCAGAAGACAATGAACACATGACCCTCGCAATGCTCAGGTTTTACTGTCAGTATAATAGATTTAAGTGTTTGAGTGCTGATAGGAAGGTTGTTGCTGAGAAAACAAAAGCACACTAATCAGCTGAAAAGGCCTGCAAACCAAGCATGCAGTGAATTAAATGAGATCAGTAGAGCAGAACAGAATAGGGTAGAATACCAGCAAAGACGGGCACAACAGCACTAGCTGTTTCTATTCAGCCTTTCTGCAACTGAAATGAAACTAAACTTAAGTCTAGAGGTGTAAATAAAACCTCCCTTGGTTGAAAATGTTGGCTGGTGTCATGACATCACATTCTGGCATTAATCAACAGGCATGTGACATGTTTTAACTGAGCATGTCAGAGTACATTTGACTAATAAGAATACTGTAAGAGTAACAGTACAATAGTAATAGGAAGTAACAATGTCTTCTGTTCATTTATGAGTTGTAACAATGTCTTTTGTTAATTTATGAGTTTATAGTTACTTTATTAGTTACTGACATCATAGTTATAATGTGGAATATGCCACACCCACTACTGAGTAACACTGTAAACACATTAAAAACATTAAAAGGGTTCAGAGCCCTGTATTTTGAAGAGTCATTACATCAGCCAGCTTTTATTATAATATTAGCTGCAACTGGGCTCCAAAGCTTTATCTGACGACAACAACAACAACAACAACAACAACACACACACACACACACACACACACACACACACACACACACACACAGCGCTTGGACGGAAGGCTCGTCTACGCAGTTTAGTTAGCAAGGGGCAGTTTGCTCCTCAATATATTAATTAAAACAATAAAACAGTAATAAATAAATATATATATATATATATATATATATATATATATATATATATATATGCCACATGCAGCCTTCTTTAGAGTCGCTTGTGTTTCAAGATATATTTAAAGATATATGTTTAAACATAAGCTAACATGGGTAGACCTAACTTACGGGTTAAAACTAAAGAATATCAACTAAGGTCGACATTTCTGTGCGAAGTAATACGAGAGCATTTGGAGTCAGTTTTCTGTGGCAGAGTGACAGCCGTCCGGGCAGCGGGCCTGCTCCGCCGGCTCAGTCCGTGTGGAGCCGCTGGGAGCCCGCAGGCTGACCGGCAGTCCGGAGCTGGCCGTCCGGCTCACCTGCTTCAGGGTTTCCTCATGTTCCCGGACTCCGTGTTCACCTCAGCCCCGAGCCGCGGCCGCAGCTTCCCTCCGCGCAGGAAACTTGGTCTCGTGCAGCACACGTATCAAGCGAGCCACAATACAGAACAATGCGTCCTCACTTCCGGTTACTTTCGAAATAAGAGCCTCATGGTGAACGTGTTTACAATAGGGTTGTGCGTCTCTGGTCTGTGGCCGACACGGTATGCCACTGCCAACGATCCGATACATTAAGGATACATGAGCAGCAACTACTGATACAATACAATACCATTCAATCCCCAATCATGATGCGTCTGTTACTGTCTTTGATCGCTGGAGCTGAGATGAAGCTGAGCATGAGGCGGGGAGGCCGAGGCGCTGGCAGACGCCTGCGTGTTCACACCTGCTGTCTCAAGTGTGTCACAAGGTTAACTGTGCTGCCTGTGGACTTTACAGCGGCACGGCACATTTTGCAAATTGTATTTGATTTGTCACATTGTCTGCATCTCTTGTAAAATCCTTAGTGTCCTCAAATTTTCAGTTTGTGGTTGGCTGGTGTGTACGTTTGTTCCTCACCACAGATGAGGTTGTTGTGACGCCCTAGCCCGTGCTGCTCAGCAGCTGTCAGCATCCGCTCCGTAACATAAGGTAAGGTATGACAAATAGCCCATAATATCAAATTATTGGATGCTCATGTTTCTAAATAAAGGCATAGAATATCTAGTAATTAATTGATTCGTATTTTATCGATGCAAAGACGTTAAAAACAATGCATCTCAGAGTAGCACTATGGTGCTGCCCCTGATCTGTGGGCTTACTTTAGTGGCTGGCTTTACATAAAAAGATATAAAGACTTTTGGAATTATGACAGATTTTCTCCACTTTGGTTGTATGATCTCCATGCTCAATGTTTTTGTTCAAAGAGTGTATTTTAATTCAGAAGCAGCACAGTGCAGCTTACATGCTCATTAGAGTATGTGTCAATTTCCTTCATTTTTGGCATGTTAGACTAAAGTCTTTACTGCTGGCTGTGCTAACAATGGCAAACAATGGGGGGAATTTATTATTTCAGGATCTCTTTTTTTGTAAAAACAGAGCAAATGAAAAATCAGTGGTGCTCTGGCAAGAAGAAAAAAAAACCTTAATGAGACATGCCGTGTTTTGTGTCAAAAATGTGCTTTTCAAGTAAAACTCTGAAAATGGAGACCATAGCCAGAGCGTAGTTTTTTTGAATGACTCCAAAACAAAAAGTATTTACCTCCGTGAGTGACTTAACTTTATAAAAGCGAGAGAAGGAGGGTGTCTTTTATTTTTTCCAAATGATACTTTTATTTTGAAGACAAACGACCCTAGTTCCTGTATGCTACTTGTGGCAGCTTGAAGCAGCTGTCTTCAGGCTGGCTCAACAGATCCCAGCAGGCAGAGATGACGCAGCAGTAATTGTGTGAACGCTGAACCTCACCTCAGGCTGATGATTTACATAGCCAAATGGTTTTTATCACTGTTTATTTTTACTCTGTCGCTGTGACTTTGATCATTAAACAGTGTTTCATATTATCAGAGACTGTCACAGGCAGGGGGGTAGATGAAAAGATGAGAGATTTGCTTACTCTGTTCTTCTTACTCTATTGAATCTTAATCTTACCTTATTTTAATGGCCTAGTGCTTTCCTCTTGTCCTCTGTCTTCATTCTGCTGAACAGGAAATGAACCAGCAACCTCTGGTAAGTGTAGTGACTTTAATTGGAGACAGACTGATTTGTACATCACATACCATCATGTCCATAAAGTGCAACACAGAAAAAAGCTCAAACAATCTTCTTCTCTCTTTGTCCCTCAAAGAAAATTAAAAAAAAAAAAAAAGCTTGAATTCACACCCCAGTATGAAAATATCTCACTTGCTCCACCAGAGAGTAAAACACACATTCAGTCATAACGTGCTGACATACAAGATGTGAAACTATGAATTTTCACCTTCATCAAGTACCAACCAGCCCAGGCGTGTCTGAGTCTTTTAAATGAGACTGTGTCCAGACTAAATTGAGTAAATTTGGACCCCAGATGGCAAAAAAATTGGAAGAAATCCTGGCTATCATGATGTGGAAACCAGGTAAACTATGGTGTGAACCAACGTTTCCTCCAGGAGTTTTATTCTTGGCAGGGTGGGCAGGCTGCAGAAACAGAATTTAGACAAAGGTGACATCATTTTAGTCTAGCATCTGCCACCCTGACCAATCTGTGGTGATAGAAACACTGGTACCAATGCAAATGGTTCCTCAGAAATAACATCTTGTTTTCCCATTTACATTTTTTCTATAATATGCTAACTCTAATCATACTTTGATTATTGTCATTATGCTGATGACACTACGTTTACACTTAGAGTCAGAAACTGAAGCACTGAGACACACTGAGAGGAGATTGGTCTGTTTTGAAGGCCAATAATCACAAATGTTACACCATATTAGGAATCAGCTGTTTACCTTTGGTCATAAAAATTCACCACTTTGAGAAAAAGGTTTCCTTTTACCAAACCGCATTTGGTTGCCAGGCTGCAAAGCTGGAACACATTTCATTTTAAACCTGAAGCCTGATCACGTTATCCTTTAAATGAACTCAAACGTCACGGGACAGCTACTGACTGACTGTTACCTTCATGAAACGAAACCATGATGGAGAAAGCCACGATGGTTTTAGAAAGACAAAAAAAATCTTCTGGCTTTGCAGCATGACCGGAAAAGGAGAACTACAGTATCTTATCGCCAGGATTATCTTTGACCAATGACTTATAAAAGGACAAAAGTTTTCTCCGTACAACACCATTTTGGCAAATTCAAATGGCTTCCAGTGAATTTAAACTGTCAGTATAATGTAACTGAGTCTGAATAGCTCTACGCACAATTTATCATTATCCTACAATAATAAGTTAAGTGCTGTTTTCTTATGCAAGTCTTTCTCAAGTCTTCTGTGCAATGAAAGAATCATTTTTTTCTGGTAACATTTCCAACAAACCAAAACACTACCACACATACATACAGCAAAGCAAATCCAACCACAACAAAAGCATAAACTGCAAAAAGTACAACATCCACAACTTTTTTTTTTTGTTACACATTTCCAAATGGCCTTCAAGCATTCGAAGTGAAACACTTTAAACAACCTAAAACCTTTGTCCTAACTAATGAAATCAACCAATATTTACGGGGGATTCTGTATGTAATCATACATTAAAAAAAAAAAAAAAAAACATACACACACATACACACACACATTGTTGCCACTGATTCCAGTTTCCAGTAAATTCAGAATGACCTTATTGTACATAATCGAGACGCAATCTCAAAAAGGATGTGTCATGTTAGCACATCTGCGCGTCTTGTGTATGAAAACATGTATTTGCATTACTGCTCATATGCAAGACGATAAGTTGCTTCAGGTTCTTGAACCAGCTCATGTCTTCATTGTTCAGGGTGACTGTTCACAGCCACTGGAGCACATAACTTGGATAACTTTGACTAATATGAACATGATGAATACCATGTTAATCATTACAAATTATTCCAACATAAATGTAATTATATGCCAAGATATGGAAATATTACATACTACAACTGATATCTATCAGATTGAGCTGCATGGTATTAAAAAAGTATGAAAAACTAATTTTGAATAATATTCCCTAATTTCTCTTGGATATTTCCTGAAACATTTTAATTATTTATCATTAAGTTAGACAACATAGATGATAACTCTAATACGCCATTATGATATGGTTCAATAATAATAATTCAATACACAGTAATACTGTATCAGTGTTAAGTAATTATCAGTGGTTCAAGTTTTGAGTGAACTGAAGCGTTAGAAGTCATCTGTTTGGCTTTCTTGCCGTTGCTGTGGTCCGTGCTAACGCTGGCTCAGCCAAGCTGCCATGGTTGCCAAAGTTATGACTGTATTGTCTCAGGTGAACGGCATGTGATCTACTTTTTGTCATGGAAAATCTGACAAACTGTCATCTGCAAGATCATTTGCATGCAGGTCACATTGCTGTCGACCTGGTCTTGTTTCACACACCCATTTGGTCCAGATCAGAATTCAAAATGGTGACTACCTGCAGCTTTTTTGCCGATCACTCAGATCAGAAAGCAGTGGACCAGTGTCACATGTCAGGGATTAAAATCTGAATTTGAACACTTTCTTTTGCAGTGTGAACATAGCCTCGGTGTGCAAAACACGAGGTGTTTGGTCTAATCCGGGTGAAAACTAGGAATCCTTACAGTGCAGTCATGAAACAGGAGACAGGGTAAGGAAAGAATGAGCAAATGTGGTGCAACTGAAATCACTCACAGGTGCTGATGAGGAATGGTCCCTTTTAGAGCGGAAAACACATCCAAGGTATTCTTTCACAATACTTTAACACAATACAGTAAAGAAATTCTCCACATAAATGTTTTATCTCTAGAATAATCTCATAAGGTACTGATAAAGGAAAAGGTTTTTTTTATGCTTTCAGTAGTCTTCCACAGCAGATTATGGCTACAGTACACTGATATTGTAAGCGTGTATGTAATCGCCATATATGGCGCAGTGATATAAATTGTGAAACCTCAAAGAATATGTATAACCCCATCAAATGCAGCCATTTTTAGGATACATTAATGTAAATGGGCAAAGAGAATCACTTGAAACCAACCTCTAAGCTATCTGAAGCATGGCTTACTTACATGGTAAATTCAACATGGGCTTTCTCTCTGTGGCTGACTAGTGTGTGTACATATGCTTTGAATATAACTTAGAGTGGCTAGGTGATAATACAAAAGTTTCTTCAGATGCAAAGTCTACTCGATCTTTCTGCAGATATAGATGTGTAGTCATTTGAATGTGAGCTCTCACCGATCGCAATCAGTTTCCGAGGCAAAATGAGCTATCAGACACTGTAAAGGGCAAAGCTTAAAGGTGCCATTTGTAGCATTTCAGCAACAAAGCAACCATCATCTGGCTAATCCTGACACGAGCATAACAACAAATGAGACTGTCGGCGAGAAGATGTGTGGCCTCAACACTGCATCTGCTTCACTGCTTTACGGCACAATACAGGAATTGACTTAATTTAAATTTTGCAAGTAGCACACAACTTAATTCCGGTCCCGCTGCTCCAACTGCATAGCTTCAACTTCATGTTAGCTTACTTGGTCCAAATGTATAGTCACTGTTATTAGATGTGGTTACCAGGCTTATACTCTTCTCACTCCAAAACAAAAACAAAAAGCAAAGCCAAGAGAGGGTGTACAAGTAGCAACATCCTCTTTGCAACAGGAAGCAATGAGGCTGATGGAAAAGGTGGTTTAACTTCTGAGAAATGCAAAATACTACAAGCAGCACCTTTAATGAGAAAATAATGATTACGCCTCTCCCTGCCTTGGTGTCCTATGTAAAGCGACCTTTCTGCAACTACAAAGGCCTGCGCTGAATGTAAGAGTACAGATCGCGGTTGTTTGATAGTCTAGTACAGTATCCCAGAGAGTTCACTGGAATGTCTCCTTGTACGGTCGTAGAGAGGACTGCCTCATGTCCACTGGGGCCAATCAGAGGAGAGATGGGGCAAAATGAGGAAGGTAAGGTGGCTGTCCGAGTAGAAACGTTGAGATTCTCTCTTCTAGTCTCTTCTTTCTGTCCTGTTGTCTTCTTGCTTCATGTAATAATAATTCTCTTGTCCTCTCCCCACTCTTCTTCTTCCTCTATATTCACCTCCTAGCATTCCTGTCCTGCCTCCCTCCCTCGTCCCTCTCTGTCTCTCAGTAGCGGGTGGAGTACCAGTCATTGTCGGTCATCTGAACGAGCTCATTCACCACGTCCAGCAGGTTGTAGTTGTGTTTCTTCAGCAGGCGCTGGTTGAGCGGCCGGTCGCCGAAGCCCATCTCCACCAGCACGGCCATCATGGTGTCCTGGGTAGACGCGTCAACCGGGGGCTGCAGAGCAACAAGATCAGAGCAACCAGAAAATACAACTGGCTTAGCAAACTCTGCTAGAACAAAGTCCCATGTACGGTGTACATTTTAGGACATTCTCAGACCTCAGCATCGGACAAAACAGCATCATTTCTCAGACTAAAATGATTCAAAAATGGGAAAAGTTTGCTGTGTCTTAGGTAAGGGTGTAAATCTGTCGATCTCGATCAATCCATCAAACGTTAAGCAATGCAACAGCATCGATGCAAAGTGCGATCATCGATCCAACATCATCTTTCAGATCATGCCACCTGTATTTCAAAATTCTCAAACCATGCTTACGTCGCAATTTCCGCCTAATTAAATGTGTTAATGAGAATATGTCATCATCTTATAATGATCGCAGGCCCCTGAATCGAATCAGAATCAGGTCGTGGCAGACTTTGTAATATCGGCAAATATCGTATCATTGCTCAAAGACTCAATATAATATTGTACCACGATGAAGCTTGTGATTGACACCCCTAGTCCTAGGTCGGCTGTAACTGATGTCAGACAAAAGTACCTCAGACCAAACAGCCTCAAACAAAACGGGCCTCAGGACCAGCTCTACTAGACCTAAGACATGACACCGCTGTTTTGTCTGAGGTCTGAGACCTGAATCTGAGGTCTGAGGATGTCTTAAATTATATATCGTGCACATACTTTATTGATAGGCGGGACCATGTGAACATTTTTTTTTATCCTTTAATTCACTGTACAAAAATGATTCTATGTACACAGCACTTTGCACAGAGGGCTAGGCGATATGGACAAAATCAAATATCACAATATTTTTGTCCAGGTATTTCAATATTAATATTATGACAAATTGTGGGGATGACCACTGGTGCTTTCATAAGACATTTACAAACAGGATTTTGGAGAAACAATCATTAATAATGTGGCAATGATGACCAAACAGCTAAAGACAAACATAAGAAAAGTTTGCACAGTCTGATAAGTTCAGAAAATTGCATCTCTTTAAAGTAGTAGCAGCCTTTAAGACCAGGAAAAGACAACACTTATGCCACATCATAATACGATACAATATCTAAAATCCCAGATGCTGTCTGGTCTTAAGGCTATGAAATGTTCTTTCATGCTGAGGCCAAATATTCTTAAAAGTGAATTTAAGACATCTGAAGACTTCTTTTTACTGCAGTACTGCGTCTGCACCGCAAATACTGCTGCTGTCTCCTCTTTTCTCGTTTGAGGCCCTTGATCAGTGAACAGGGCCTTGAAGTTGGGGTCTATTTTTACATCTGTTTATGATTTCATATTACATCTATGCCATTTCACAGCTGTCCACATTAGTGTGAGAGACAGAGAGCTGTTTCACAGTAACATGCGTGCTCACCTGTGTGGGTCCTTGTCCTGTGAACAGAGCCTTGTAGGCCGAGGCTGCGACTGACAGAGCTCCTTTCACCAGGCCGCCGGTGATGCCGGGGTGCCTGTCAAGTTTAATTCACAAATGTAAGATCCACCATGTGAAAACAGCGGCTGGCTTTCAATCCACTGTAGTATTGTTATACATTTTGATAGACCAAAATGGTTGAACAGAAATGGCAAATGTTAAAATGCCCTCAATTCTGCCAATAAAGATATACTGTGCAGATAAAAATGCATTTGATAAGAAAATACTGACAGAAAATGATGGAAAATGTCTTTGGATACTCCTGTCCTGACCAATTTTTTTTTTTTTTTTTTAAACTCTACTTATGTGATAGAAATACATGGGATTTGTGTTTTAGTTTGAGTGACATTTATAAAGTCTCCTTGAGAGTTGGATTTTTTAAAATGAAATGATACATGTTTGAAATGATAGATCTTAATAAGATAGCGTTAGTCAGCAGTACATAATTTTACCTTAATAAAAACTGATCATTAATAAGTTTGCTTTATAATTTTTTGATTTTTTTTTTTTTTTTTTTTTTTTTTTTTGACGTGGTAGTTTCTCAAGTTAATTCCGCTGTTTGGTAATTCTGCTGTTGTCTTCCATGCCACTGCATGGAAGCTGGTATGTGCACATATATGCATGGATGTGTGTGTGTGTGTGTGTGTGTGTGTGTGTGTGTGTGTGTGTGTATGCATGAGACCTGGGGTCCTCAGTGCTGTCTTCTTCTGTGCCTTCAGCAGCTTCAGTATCATGTGTCTGGGTTTTGCCAGAAACAGATCCTGGGAAAAACACACACAGAGACACACACACACACACACACACACACACACACACACACACACACACACACACTATTTTATCCTCCACTCCATCAAACTTTTCACTTTGTGTTTAATATATTACAAACAAAACTGACTGAATTAGACTGTGGACAATGCTGTAGATAAATGTTTACATCTAGTATTATAAGCCATCACATTAGGTCATATGCACTTTATTGTGTCCAAGCTATATACCATTACAAGAGCACATTTTCTCCACAGGAAATTACACAGTTTATCTTATCTCACCCTACAGTATCTAGGATTTGCTCCCATTACACACAAACAAAGGCAGACAGAGGCAGAGATGTGCAGCACAGACATGGAACAAACATCACATGGCAGCTTTACACAGCAGCACATGATGCCTCTAACAGTTTAAATCATTTAGTGAAGAAACCCTCTGGTACAGGATAACAAAAAGGGCTTATCACCTAACTCAGAAGATGTGTGTGTGTTTGTGTGTAATGTATGTGTGTGTGTGTGTGTGTGTGTGTGTGTGTTTACCATCCTCAGTCTGGTACAGTTTGGATTCCTCTGCAGCAGCAGTGTCGCTGTCTGTCTGTCCACTGCTCTCTGGACTGTGAACCAATAAACACAAAATTTAATTCTTGAACAAACCACACAAACGACAGTATACTGTAGTAAACAATGAACAATGAACAATTCAGCACGCTTCAGAAAGGCATCTTTAGGATTTAAAAAAAAAAAAAAATTGTTTTAATGCAACCTGGAATTTGACTTAAGACCAGTTGCAATTCAAGAAATGAAATAAGCACGTTGCTGTTTGAACATAGCTAATCACACTTCCAAAATCATAAATGGATAATTTGAGAAAAAGACAAATATGAGAAAATAGGCAAATTTCCACATCTGTGGGCGATAAAGATGACTTCTTTCTAAATAAAAACTGACATTACTACTGATCCTATTTAAATTTTTTGCTCAAACCACACAGTTCTCATTTCATTTGCCTCACTTTTCAACTCTGCATTTAGTGATATTTAATCCAGGCAAAGAATCAATCATCATATCTGAATCAAACTGAAAACAGATAAAAATATTACATACTGAAAAACATTAACACCTCAAATAAGTGTATTAAGATGTTATAATACCTCCTATGGCCTCAAGTTTAGACAATTTAGGGTTTTTTTTTCAGACTGATAAAGAATCTGTGGATGCCCTACAATTTTCAGAAATATAAACCCCGTGGTAGCATGATTTTAACAAGGGTAAAGTCCAAGGTAAAAACCAGGCCAGTGCTCATCACGCTGCAGATCCATCACCGGCGTGTCTTCATCAGCTCACTGACCTGGGTGTGAGGATGGCTTTAGGTGGTGCCACCACTTCAGGTGTCAGCGGCTCGTCGTCCAGCGTCTGGGAGGTGCACAGCATGTCGTTGGCACTGCTGCTCCCTGCGGCGGCCCCACTCTCCCCTCCCTCCCCTGGCTCACCCTCCAGCCTGCTGCAGCCCAGGCAGCCAGCAGAGGGGGCTTCTGGGTCGTTGGGGCTATCAGCGGGAACGTCGCCGGGCTGGGACAGGGCTGAACTGCAATGGGGAGAGGAAGACAGAGACAAGAGAGCGAGAGGGGAGGGAGAGAGAGATTATTTAAACCACTGCCCCACTTGTGCATACTCCCACTGGACAGTTCAATGCTTACTTGGGCTGCAACTACTGATTACAGTCATTATTTTCACTGTCAATTAACCTGCTGATTGTTTTTTTTTTTTTTTTATTTGTGAATTAATCATTTAGTTTATAGTGTCAAAAATAATGACCGATGCTCATAGGAAGTGATCAGAGCCCAAAGTGATGTCTTGCAAAAGCTTCCTTATTCTGACCAGCAGACAAATAACTAAAATTCTATGATGATAAGAGCAAAGTAAGACAATCTGAGCATTATAGTGATCTTGGAATCAAGCTGAATTCAATAAATGTTGGGTATTTGTACTTGATAAATGCACAATCAATTAATAATTGCAATTACAACACCCTCTGTAAGTCAACTGATCAATTAATCAACATTGTTCCAGCCTGGTTCTTTACAGGTTACAATAAATTCTGCTTTCAAAAAAAAAAAAAAAAAAAAAAAAAAAAAACATATCAGCAGCTAATTGCATTTTTAAGTGTGTGACAGCGCAATTTAGGACTACACACTCATCTTTACTGCTGCTTAGGTAGAGGTGGGTTGTTAGCTAGTTAGCTGGCCATACTCAGCAATCGTTGTCCTGTTGCTGCCACTTTCAATTTGTACTTGAGCTTGTAGAAGTTAGCATTAGTGCTGCCTTGTAGCTGCATGTTCACATTAACATTGGGTGCTTTGCTAAATTAGACTTTTTACTAGGTAGCTAGTAAACAGTACTATCACTACCTATGACAAAAACTGGTCCAGTGAGCTGAGGCTTTTCATGCTAAAACGTGCAGACAAGACAAGAGTACAGTGACTATCAAATGGAACCAGGGCCACAGCTTACACAACAAATTATTGGCTGATTTTTTTTAATCTATGCCTAATGAGGGAATCACTAAAGATACATTGTCCAATAGGTGTAGGCTGACATGGACATTTAGGTAACAGGTAAGTTTTTATTTCATATGCACTTTAAAAAGTGTGCACACCTGTACATGGACTCCCCTAGTGGCCGGCTGGTGTCAAAGCAATCGGGGAGGATGATGATGTAGTCCTCCGAGGAGGCCGAGGAAGAGCGACTCCTCCCCTCTCTCTTCTCCTCTCCCTCTTTCTCCTTCTCCTCCTCCTCTTCATCTTCCCCGCCATCCTTCCTCCTGGCGTCTACGCAGATGCTCTCGATGTCCGACTCCACGCCCTCATCTGTGTCGGGATCAGCTGATAAGTTTGACTCAGGTTCACAGAGGCATCGCTTTCAGGCAAAATGTATAGACTTTGATCTTGTTTTGCAAGCTGCTGCATGTAAACTCATCTTTTTTTGAGCTACATGAGTAAAAAAAAAAAGATAAAGTTGGGGCCAAAAGCTGCTCTGAATAAAAGCTAAGCTGAGAAGATTTATGTCCTCAGCTTTCACTTGTGCTCGTTGTGGTTTATCAGTTTCAGTCAGAATCAATAGAGTATCAGTTTTAATCAGGACCAGAATAGTTGGCTAACCATCAGTCAAAGTCCTTATGCATATGTTTAGCAAATACAGTATCTTCTGTGTAATTGATCCTGTTGCTATTACTGTGAAACACACACAGACAAACGCATCAACTATTAATGCGTCATTAATGATGACAAAAACAACGGCCCATTTCATCTGGTGTCAAGCAACCTGCATACAAACTGCATGTTTCACTGATCATGACACTGACTTCAGTGTTGACTGGAAGAGAAGATTGCACTTCAGCAGAATGTATGTCAGTGTAATTTCACTTGACAAGTTTCGGATGTGCTACTTTTTCACACTTTTTGAATACTGACTTCAATGTTCTTTGTTTCTTGCATCCAAAGCAATACAAAAACCCTAAATACCGCATGTTGTCATCCATCAACTGTTTGTCTGGCCACAGAACAAGTGGAGGTGTTCAGTGTCTCTGTCAAGGACACTTTGGCCTTGTTCAGACTACAGGCAAATCAGATTTCAAATCAGATCTTTACGACAGACTCTCTGCACTGTTACTTGCAAGAGATCAGATCAGATTTGTGTGTCCAGACATCAAAAACCTAACTGCATGGGCTGCGGTGGTAACGACGTTGCTGTGAGCTACTATGTTTGCTGGTGACATGACTTTCCAAAACAGAAACATGAGAAATGGAGATCCATCATGTCGCCCTACAAACAACAGTGCTGTGAGTTGCAGTGCAGAATTCGTCCATCACACTACCCAAACTCAGCAACGGAGGAGGCTAGTATACCTCGTGCTGCTGCTCAGCTGCTCTGGTGTACTTCTGTCACGCTGGCTATGATCTTGTGTGTGTGTTGCATTGCGAGTGATGCAAAAGACAGTTTGAAATTTGATAAGAGAGGCCAGAGCATCCAGACTGACACCCATCTGTGGAAATGTGATTGATTTCGCATTTCGAGCCACTTCCAAATGTGGATCTAATTTGCAAAAATTTGTTTTTTGACTGTCCAGTCAATCTGGATACAATATGGCAAAAAATAGATTTGGGCTGGCAGTCTCATCAAGGTCTAAGGCACTTCAGTTGCTGCAGGAATCAAACTCACAAAGTCTCTACCAGGCCACATTGTTGTAAAATGTGAAGATAAAGTCACCTGTGAGCCTGTGCTCCTGCAGCGTGGAGGCCCTGGGTGGAGCAGAGAGTGGGGCCTGGGCCAGGGCTGGGGCCGAGCTAGGCCCCGGGGCCGCAGCCACCGACAGAGGAGCCGGCAGCGAGGCCTTCAGTGGGGCTGGGAGAGAAGCCTTCAGGGTGGCTGGTGGTTTCAGGGGAGAGCCGGAGCTGCTCGGGCTGCTGTCTGGGCTCTTGTCCATTTTCACTGCTTTGCTCTTCGCGCAGGAAGAGGCGGAGCCACCCTGAGCAGCAGGGCGCACCACTGGGGGGAAGCAGGGAGCAGGGTGTGAGAATCACAAATGCTTTGCAGTGGTGTTATCCTGGTGCAGTGGAGATAGTGGAATCCACACACACAAATTTGATACTAAGGCGCATGAATACACAATCTGCTATGCAGCAAGGAGCTTGAAATGTCACAGCATTAGTGTTAAAAAATGCATGCACCTTGAATGCAGTGTGTGTGTACTTTCTCTTCTAAAAAGTTTCAAGACTAATTTTATCAGCATTTTTTTTTTGTTTTTTTTTTACTAAGAGAGCCAATAACTTTTCAGTGCTACCTGGAATTGCACTTTAATGGCTATTAAAAACCAAAATAAAGAAAAAAAAATGGTTAAACAGGACTGGATGAGAAAAAGAGCAGGAGGAACATGATGTCTGATTGTGCACAGTAAAGCAGATGAAAAGCAGCAGAATTCCTGGTATGGCGTTGTACATTACTGACTGATACCTGTCCCTAGGCGGGGCCCTCTCAGGGGGGCGTGGTCAGGGGCCTCCTCCAGGGTCAGGGAGCGAATTACAGTCTCACAAACAAACTGAGTCCCGCTAATGTCATCCTGCCCTTCCTCCTGGGCCGGGACTCCACCCCCTTCTGCTCCAGAGCCTGACCCCTGGGGTACGTCTGAGGAGAGGGAGTGGAGGCAGCATGAGCATGTTAACCTGTCACTCAGTACACCACAGCCTGCATCTGTGTCATACATATCGGCACAAATGATGAAAACACAATGAAAAATGTAAAAAAAAAAAAAATCTGGGGAACTGCATTACCCATAATGCTAGTGACAACCTCAGTCTCCTCCTGGATCAGCCCCAGAGACGGGCTGCTCTTGTCATGCAGGTGGCCATCATGGGGCAGAGGGGACATGCAGGGGGTCATATCTGCACGGAAAAAACACGGATGGATAGAGACAGTAAAACTTTTGAGGTCAGTCAGGTCTCCACAGTTACACCAGTACGTAAAATGTCATATATGTGGGGTCAGTATTGAGTGTTTGTTGAAAAGTGGTCATCAGTGATTCAGTGTCATGCTCCTCTGATATGATGGAGTTTTATTGTTCAGTGGTGGAAATCTAAATCTAAATGTGGCACAGAGGTTTTTTTCTTACAGAGGATGGAGACACATGCAACCACATCTCCAGTCTGGCTGTGGTGAAACTGACACTTCCATTTAATAAAATAAATAAATAAATAAATGAAAGCATGAACCTTTAGGGCTTTGTGAGGGACCCAAAGTAATGGGAAATGAGAAACTATTTCTTGCTCTGAATGCTGCTGACATTTGAAAAAAATGGATATTTCTGGAAGTTAAAGGATGAGTCACTGAAGCTACTGCTTAGGCATGGCAATGTTGGCTTGAAGCTGTAAGTGTTACTGTACCGGCAGGGGTGTTGTTTGGTACACTCTCCAACTCCTGGACTATGTTGATGTCCAGCAACTCAAAAGACAGCAGATCCTAAGAAATATACAACAACAGAGAGAGTGTGGGAGTGAGAGAGAAAGAGAGAGAGAGAGAGAGAGAGAGAGAGAGAGAGAGAGAGAGAGAGAGAAAAGCAAATACATCAGGATTTGTAGCTCACTAAGATTGACATCTAATGGCAATGAAAAGTATTGCAAGCTATATGGAACTTTTTTGGTTTTCTTCAGAGGAGTAAAACAATCTACCAATGGGAGGTGATAATCCCACTTGGGATTATCTCATCGCACTGACAGATTTGTGGGGAGATTTTTTTGCAGAGTAAAAGTACATTACCTGTGCAGTGAGCAGGTCAACAGATGGAATGTAGTATTCCTCTTGGTCCACTGACAACAGAGGTTGGTCCCTAGAAGCTGCAGTAGCTTTTCCATCCTTAGCCACTGGGTTTTTGCCCTGTAGATAGAAGAGCATAATATTAAACAAGTTAACAGTGAGCAGACTAGGATGTCTCCCAAAATTGGCGCAAGTCAGCCTGAGTGTATTTTTTTAATTGTCATTTGTGTCTGACACATTGCTTCTTGAAACCTTTGGTTCTGGGCCAATATGGAAGTGTTCAATTCCCAAACGTTCATGAAATTTGACACACTGAGCGTGAAGCTTCGGGCTGCACTGGCCTGGCGATGGGCTGCTCATTTTTAGGTTACAAATGCCAGACCCTACAGTCAAAAACCATCATTCCCCGAGGTTTTGTTCAAAACAGGTCAACAGAGGCCCCAAAATTGTGCGCAATGGCTGGGTAGACAGAGCCCAGTCCATAGTCCCTGCCCCAGTCTTCAGTCATGTCACCCAGTAATTTCATTTAGAGTTAAAGGCACATCCCAAGTGTGAAACAGACGACTTTCCACCCTGTTTGCATTGTTTATTTATTCATTTGTACATATATGTGAATGTATTCATGCACTGTGATTATTCTTGAGTATCCTGTTTAGTTTGTCCCGTGCTAGGATAATTGTAAAATCTCCTGACTTTTTCCACTTCTTTCCATAACTAGAATGTCCTAAAATGTTGGAATGCCATGCTCTATATAAACATGTATTTTTCCTTAATCAAAATTTTATCTATACTATTTTAACATTTGGTGAACAACTAGTTACTGTTTTTTGTTTGTTTGTTTGTTTTAAATTAAGGCCAATTCCGTGTTATTCCATGATTTGTTCTAATAATATATCAAATTTCCTGACTTTCCATGTCTAGAAGAGCCTTTTTGGACTTTCCATAAATTCCATGACTCTTGGAACCCTGTTTATTACTTACATCCGTGTGTGAAATCATGGAATACTTGTGTTGACAGGATGGATGGATGATTGAAAGCAAGAATACCATGGCCTGTTCCATGGTCAAACTGTGGTTTTCATTCATTCTTCCATTCACTCTTACCTGCGGTGTGACACAGGGGGACACCAGAATCCCATCAGCCATCATGGCGGCTGGAGCCAGGGGGTCGACCACGATGCTGCACCAGACCCTCGGCCCGAACTGCTCCCCACCATGGGCCAGACGCCAGTGGGACGTGTAGGATCCCTCCACACCGGGAGCACACAGCGCCACACTCACCACGCCAACCTGGACACACAGGAAGAGCTGCGATTGGTGCCTGCAGGCCTGGGAGGGTGTGGTTTGAGGGACTTTTCCAACAGCAGAATAAAAGTAAAACTTAAAGTCTAATCATGTCATCTGACCTGTCCTGGCTGGAGAAAGGGAACGGACACTTCTCTCCAACGGTCCCCAGATCCCACTGCCAGGTTCCCCCACATGAACTTCAACTATACAGGGAAAACACGGCAAAGTCAAATAGTTACAAATCAGTGCAAAGTACGAAGGTCATAAGTCATAAGTTATACTCCCAAGGATAACTGTGCTCAATTTATTTTTTTTTAATACCCTTTTCACTTGTGTCTTTTCATCTTTGTAGAAGCACTTTGTATTATTGATGAGAAAAGTACTACATAGATAAAGTTATTATAGGTATTATCATTATTTAAAAAGTGAGAGCATTAACAGTTTGTAATCCTCTATTACACAGTAGATTAGGATACAGCAGAGTGCTTTACCTTAGTATCAGCGCTCCAGCTGATGGTTCCAGTGTTCCTCATCTTCCAGTACTTTATGAACTTGGTCCCAGGTCGGAGCCTGGTTCCATCAGGGAGGTTTTCATCCAGAAACACAGCCGTCATGGCTGGGACCACCAGTGGACAGGGACGCTTCGGACGCCTGGGCCAAGAGGAAGGAAGAGCTCAATTACAGCAATGAACTTGAAAGGAAAGGTGTGTGTGCCTGCATTAATACTCTATACCAGTGTTTCCCAAATACTGGGTCGCGACCCACATGTGGGTCACATGAGATTTTATTTGGGTCGCCAAATAAATTTGTAGTATTTCTTCCATGTCCAGTCTAGCCTATTTAAGATCTATATCTGCAGTACACCTTTTAGCCACATGAGGGAGCTTGTTGTTATTTTTTTAATTATTTTTTTTAAACCATACTCGCACTTTCCGCTCAGATCACCAATAGTGTGTTTCTGCCATATTTTCGCCGTAATTCGTGCGCAGCCAGCCACAATGGATGCTTGGCTGATCAAAAAGAGAGCCCCGGATAAAGACACTACTACCCAAACTACCACATCCGAGGGAAGCCGGGGTAAAGCTGAACGTGCACTGACCTCGGCGGGGAAAACAAAACAGAAAAAAGACCAGACTGACACACTGACACTGCTAGCCAAACTACCGTCCGTGATGGAGGCCAGCCTGAGGGTGAAGTCAACCCTGCAACTGGTCTCATTCAGCCCGCAAGTGACGGCACAGGCGTTGGGGAATCAGGTGATGAGCCTCCCACTAAGAAGAGAAAATCTGTGGCAAGGCCATACAAAGACTATTTTTTGAAATATGGCTTTTACCTATTCAAGATGAGGTGATGTGGAAATGGCACTAAAAATGGCCAGAAATGGCAATTTATGTACAAGTTCGCTCTTGTGATTTATAGATAAAGCCTACATTGTGATTTGGGTCGCAGTGGTTTGTCATTTTTAAAAAATGAGTCCCCAGAAAAAAAGTTTGGGAAACACTGCTCTATACAGTGCTATCATCACAGAATTACCCACCCTGCAAATACTCTGAATTACTACCAAAACAAACACTGCAAGTTGTTCTTTCAAAGATGTAATCTGAAAGCAAATGTGAAATGTAATGTAACGCAAAACCTGTGTCCCAATCAACTGTTTGCCGTATTGTTTATCGTTTGTACTGTCTGACATAAAACCCTTAGCACATATATGTCATCACATTTAACCACTACTACTACTAGTAGAATCCCCCTGACCTTTTGCAATGTTGGCATTATGCTTCATCCATTGAGACACAGAGACACATGCGAGTAAATATGAAATTATTATTTTTCCCAATAACTTACTCGGGGCTGTTGTGCTGGGTGGCACGGGGCTGCAGCAGGACAGGGGAGGAGCTTCCGTCACGGTGGGAGGAGCTCCACTGTAAACCCCTCCTCTCCATCCTCAGCTGCTTCCTGATCTCTTTGACCTCGGCCTTTAACTGGCGTTTCTCCGCTTTGAGCCGCTGCTTCTCCGCTTTCCGGAAGCTGCGGTCACCTCGCCTGTAGAACCTGATGCAAACATGCCGAGATGAAGATGAAGGCAAAGACAAGGACTGAAATTAACAGTATATCTACTTGAAAATACTAGATGTAAGAAAGAAAGAACATTATATGCAGGATCTGTGCCATGCAAGTCTGAATCATTTCAGTGCAAACTCAAAAGGGACTTTATATTATATTTGTATCAAGCACTCACTTTTTAAAACTTTTTAAACAGAACTTTTGATCACATTTTGCTGTTATGGACCCAGTTTTTTCCATTGGATCAGAGATATCTTTTGGAGGTGTTATGTTTAAGGTTGAGATAAAAACAACTGATATAGTGATACATCGTGACAAACTCTGTGCTCATGCATGTATCACTACAGATGGTCCAGTATCGATACAGCAGTGAGTGCCTTGACAGCAGTCTTGAAAATCCACTCATAAAGGCACTCATTGCACGATGCACAAACGAGTCAACAGGTGGCAGCAAGTCTCATTTCAAAGCAACATGCAAACATGAAGGAGGAGAAAGTCCCTCCACCACCGGCAAAACTGAAGGCAAAAATATGGGAGCATTTTGTTTTTTTGCAAACACAACACAGTTGGGATTTGGACATGACTCGTACTACGCAGGATGTGTGCTTAAAGCCAGGTGAATATGCTTGAATATGATTTCAATTAGATCTTAATTATATTCATGATCAGGATGCTTAGCCTTACCTATATACTTCCCATAGGCCCTAATGCTACTTGGTAAGAAATAAGCTGCTCCAGTTTTTGTCAAGTATTACAGTAAAAAATTAAAAGCAAAGGGATTCAATTAAAACCAAACAAGGCAGATACGAAAAGAGAAGAAGGTGATTTAGAATTACTGCACTTTAGAAGGACATTTTAGTCTGTGGTTTAATCAGCTTTAATCCCTGTTTGGGAAACCTAAGACAGTAAAGCAAGATTAAAGTGAACATTTGGTGTCCTACCTGCTATGGTCCGGAGCAGGTGATCCGTGCTCCGGAATGGACAGAGGGGTCCGGGCTCTTACCAGGTTGTGACTGGGATCATGAGAGAAACTGCAGGGCTCACACAGAGTGCAGGACGTACACACACTGAGGAAGGAGAGAAAACAGAGGGGAGAGAGATGAGAGGACAGATGGAGGAAAGATAGGAAAGAGAGTTATCAGCTACCTACAGAACTGACACTACAGTATGATAAATTTAACTGTCTTGCATTTACCGCAATACAGGGTAGATAGACAGCCAGACAGGCAGATAGGGAGACAGACAGACAAACAGACAGATATTTAATAGGAAAAGTAGACAGTGCATACAGACATTGAAGAGAACAAGAGCAGAAAAAAGCAAAGCTGATTCAAATTCACCTACCGTCTTTGCAAAGTGTAGTAGGTAGTCCTTAAAAAACCTTTAACACTAGAAATGTATAAAACCTAACTGTCCCGATCACCGTGTACAGAAAGAGTCTGTGTACTGACAGTTACTGTGCAATTCAAGATGTGTCCATGGCTTTATAAAAAAAATCAGACAGAAAGGGAAAGAGAAAGCAGCTGGGTCACACTGCTCTAGTAAACAGAAACTAACTATGCTTATCTGTATTGTTTCTTTTGTACATCATGTTTTCTGCTGTTCATTTCCCCTCTGCCACGATGGAGATAAGGTTTCCCATTGTGAAGCTTCCAGGCCAAAATTGGCCGTACATTTTTTGGGGGAATTTTTATCCCAAAGTTTTCTATATCTTTTTATCTCTTTAGTGTGACAAGGTATTGTAGATTTTTGGATAGACTTTATCAACATCTAGTCTTTGAGAAAAAAAATTAAAGACCACAAGTTTAAATTTAATGGCCAAAGCTATAAAATTCTTCACATACATAGTGTTGTCATCAACTGACAACTGACATCAATACTAGTTCAATCTTTCAATGCATTCACTATATGTGCTCTGTAAGCCCATATTCCATTTCAATATTGACTCAATCAGATGCATATGAGTGGACTGGAATAGTCTGAAGAGGAAGTAGAATAAGAAGCAGAAGAACCAGTTGAAGTAGAAGGAGAAGAAGATTATGAGGAAGGACTTGGAATACAGAAATCCCACTTCATCAAAACTGGATGAAAAACTGGTTCCAGGAGAAAAATATGGCACTACTTCACTTACAGAGATGAAAAAACAAACATGTAACACCTGTGAAGTTTGCTACGATGTTTGTTACAAAATGAAAATGCCAAACTCAAAATCTTTACACTCCCCTGCTGAAAAAATAAACACAGTTTAGTGTTGGAGGTGAGAGACTAGAAAATGGACAAAGTTCAGGAAACATTTCCCCTCATCGAATATTTCTCGTCTTTTTTTCTTGACTACTCTCTAGAGCCAACTTAAAATTCACCACTTAGCCTGCGATGTCACTTACCTGCACTGGTAGCCTCCTCCGGTGGTCTGGCCCCTGCAGGAGGAACAGGGCGGGGTGGAGGAGGAGGAGGGAGCTCCGGGCAGTGTGGAGGATGACACCTCCGGGACCTGCTGGGCCTCTGCTCCTCCTGCTGCCTCCCCTCTGCCGCCTCCTCCTCCTCCTCCACCTGATCCTCCACCCAGAGGCTTGTGGATGCAGCACTGGCCGGAGAACTCCCGGCAGATCTTCTCCACTGCCTCCCTAACTACCTGGTCCTTGAACTGAGGAGGTAAAGAAGATGAAAGCAGAGGCAGGAAAGCACGAAAAACAAGTGCAATGGAGAGGAGGAAGATGAAAGAGAGAAAGGGGGAGGTGGTGGCAAGGGAGCAGAAAGGAGAGACAAACAAGGGATTAGTGACAGAGAGTAGCAGACAGCCATTTCTTGTATGAAAAAGTCAGATTATTACTCTATGTTTACATTGCTGCTACTGACCTCAATTCATAGTATGGACATGTATTCTAGTTCTCTTAGGGAAAACAACATGTTTGTTGAAAGACATCATCATCTCCATTACACCACACTAACCTTCTCCATATAGGAGGTGAACCAGGCAGGAGGAGTCTTGTCTTCTTCTTTTGTTCCTTTTAATTCCTTCATGATTACCTTGGGAAAAGAATGACATAAATAATATGAGAGAGCGGTTTCTGTATGTCCATTTACTCACACTTATAGCAAATGCTACGCTAAACAGACCAAAGCTTTAAATTATAACAATATTTCATCAACAGCTTCATTCCATAGCTATCATTGTCAGAAAATTACAATAACACCACCACCACCACCGTGCTGAAGTCTTAAAGTCTCTGGACGGTGCAGAGGCAAACAGCGATGGTATTTTAAGCACTTTATTGATTTTGATGCATCAAGAGAGAGAACAAGCCAGCCTACGAACAAACATCAGCCCTCTCTGCCTGGCTGAGGCCAGCCCGTCTATTATGTGCTCTTTTCCTTTTCCATAGCAGGAGTTGCTGCTCTTTTCTCTGTCTGTTATATGTGCTCTGCCAGCCAAGACCAGCACATAATCAATGCTTTCCGAGCTGTTGGACGAGGCACAGGTAGACAGACAAATAATATGCATCAGAGAGCATTTTAAAATGCAGTCATCTTTCATGTCCTGTGATTTTTTTCCCCCTTGAACTAGAATTTAGACCTTCTGCCTGCTAAGAACAAAGTGCAAGAGCTGCCTTAGATGTCAAATCTTAGACTTCTGAACAATAATAGCACAAAAGTTGGACACATTGTTTCTATGCATGTACATTAGAGTGTGGATACCCGACTCAGGACCATCAGGACCCACCAGGACCCGAAAAGTTGGGCCAGGTTCGGACAAAAATTTAGAAATTATATTCGGATTTGTGTTGGCAACTTCAGGTGGTAAATATAACCTAGAGATGGAGGACAAGCAAAATCTCCAGCTTAGGTCGGGTTTGGACAAACATATGAGGCCCGATCCACACTGTAATGTACATGCAGGTGAAAGTGTCCTCCCCTTCAGTACTTTAATCAAATATTAAGTATTCAGTTTTTGAATTGTTTTCTGTAAAGCACCTTGTGACAACTCTGTTTCTTATGGTTATTCCAGACTGTTTAAAAAAAGATCACACATTGGCTCCGGTAGTATGAAGGAACCCAAGTACAACCTGGGAAGACTGGAAGCCTGGATGTGCTACACTAGATCCGTCACATATCTTCACATATCCAAGACGAAGCTGAGGGGGTGATTCCATACAGCTGGACCAAGTCCGACAGTTCCTACAACCCCTGTACTGGGCTGACAGGAACTGCCACATGATTTCACATGAATTCAGGTCCTGAGCCAAGGCATGCTGTCCTTCGGAGAGGTGGCAGATAAGTCACGAATGTGGGTCAGTGCCTTTTCTTTTGGACTTTACCTTCAAAACCACCCGCGCTACCAAACCTGGAGATGAGGTAGTGCGGGTGGTAGTGAGGTGGACTATCATTGCCTAACCTAACCTTGTTCATTAAAATCACTCTATGGAAAAGAACAAAAAACATGCAAATAACATTCCACCAACTTAATTAGTGTAATTTACAATGTTAAAATGCAGTGGTGAGATGCATCACTCCCAGCATTGTCAAAACGCAATCAGCACTGCCTAAAAACATTATCGGTGACACATGGACAAACAAGGAAAAAATGCAGCACCTTTTTGGATCAATCAGTGTCATTCTGAAATGCCACAACAGAGTCTTGAGATGCATTGTTCCCCAAGGTTCAATAAAATCCGACCGCTGCCGTCTGATGTGTCAAGCACCACACGCAGACGAACAAGTGAATAAATGATGTAGCTAACAAAACCTTTGGGCCAATCAGTGTAATTTTAAAGATTCATCATCCTTTGTCTAAAGTTCTGTCAAAATCCACCCACCAGTGTTTAAGATATCGCATGTGTGAGTCAGACACTTGTCAAATTCATAACAAGCACTCTGACTATGCACCTCCATTATTTTTCCAGGGTTTTCACTGGAATGTATTTACGTCGGAACTTGGATACCATGACTTGGAACCTTGAAGCTTCCGAGCACAATGGACCACAGCGTAAATAAGAGAGTAGAACTCCCTGTGTGGTGGGTCCTCACCATGCCCTGTTCGGGGACAGCAGCCTGGACCTTACGACTGACCACTTGGGCCAGAGCAGGGCAGTGTTGCGGGGGTCTGAAGCCTCTTTTGGGCTCGGTTCCACTGGCCTTCGTGGTGGGAACCCTTGCCGGCTGGCCACGGGTCTCATACACGTTCATGTGCAGGCGGTTGCCCTGCCTCGCTGCACTCTGGGAAATACAACACAGATTAATGGGTTAGTCTCGCAAAAATGGTTCAATAAGATAGATGTTTAAAAAAAAGGAGTTACAATTTGATTCAACACATTCAGCTGAAATACCACTGTCTATGAGCTAATGTGCTGCTCGCTTCTTGAAAAACATCAAGAAATGACAAGGACAAATGAAAGTTGACCCGTTATACCGGCAATTCAATCAAATTCTTTCTTTGCATTGCATACGATAAAACTGTTAATAACATGCAGTATTATACAGCAAGAAAGCTCTAAAATTCCTGTTGTGTGTATGTCAAGGACGCCAAAGAGTAATACTGAACCCAGGCAATGTAATGTGGTGCTAAAACTTAATTTGTCTCTGTAATTACATAAGTGTGGATGGTGGCGAAGTTCAAGTCAACCTACCTTCAGCGCCTCCTCATATTCCGCTGGGATGGAGAAAGAAACGGTCATTTTAACAGTTACAAGATTAATACACAATTCAATTTCAATTCAAACAAGTTCATTATTTGCTCCAAACCCTTAATGTTTACTAACCTTGGCTGTTAATGGACACCTGTAAGATCAAAGGGAAAGACATGCAGATTATCTTGTTTACTGGCATTTAGTCAGTAACTTCTCAATGTGAATTTTTTTTTTTGTAGTTATAGGGACAATTAATAAACATGTGAAATGTGTTAGCGGCCGTCAGTTCCACTATAGTTAATAAAGTGATTATAATGAATAAAATCCACATGAGAAGCATTTTGTTGTGATGTAAACATCCCGTGTTTCATTCACCAGACATGGGGAGTTACAAATGAGACAAAGTCAGTGTGGAAATAAATGAGTTGCCTGGAGAAATGCCTGAAAATACTCGGCGTGTCATGTATCACACTTTTAGTCTGGTAACAAACACAGAGGTTTGATTATGACAGCTCAGTCTCTCACCTCCTCATTCTCCTCATCGAAATAGGTCAGCTGAAGGTTGCACAGGCCAAACGAACGCTTCACCTGCAGGTCAAACACACACACACACACACACACACAAAATTGGTCAGGGAGACAGGAGTTGGGGGTGTAAGAGGAGTCAATAAAGACACATTTCAATGAGGATGAACTGAGAGAGAGACACACAAAGAGAGTGGGTGGAAGTATGATGATGCTGATGAGTGTTTCGACCAGTTGCCAAGAGACAGAGAAGGAGCGGGCTCACTTTGTCTGTGTGTGTGTGTGTGTGTGTGTGTGTCCTCTACACTGAGCGGCTACACCTTTGAGAGGCCCAAAGGACTGGTGTGAAAAAACACCAGACTGTAGTGCACATCACTCCAGAGTGCAACCAGCAGTCAGTGCGTCACACTGCACTCACACTTCTCACCGGCTAAAAGTCTGCAGCAGCTCCGGCAGGTCGTAACATGTCTCCCTCTGTTTGTTTCAATGCATTTTGGCTTACTGGCTGGAGTGGGACATGAACAGCATCGCTTGTGCATCTAAATAAACTGGAATCCATAAAAAAGACTTGGACTAACTAATTAACTAATCCTTAGATTCGTTCTAATCAGACTTCAGCAAAAATCCAGAGTTTAAAAAAAGCAGAGATATTACACAATTAAAAACTAATCTTGTTTAGTTCATTCAGAGTTTAGTGGTTCAAACCTAAATTAAAACAAATTAAACCCAGATGGTAATGTTTTATAACGTCTCTGGGTGTGATGTAGTGTTTTTCCTGCATGCCTCTACAATGTGTAACATTAGACAGCCAATCGCCAGCATTATTAGATCTTGGTACAAGCATGCTGCATGCTTACTGACCACGGCAATGACTCTTCTACTCCATTCAAGTTCTGCGCTCTTTCCATTTTTCCTGTGGTCAAGTGTTAGATTTTCCTTCAACATAGCTGAGGGGGTTGCACCTGATTCGAAATTTATTTTTTACAACAATCCAAAATTTGGGTAAAATTTCAAATAGTCTCTCTCTCTCTCTCACTCTCTCACCTGCTCTCTCTCTCTCTTCTGGTAAAGCTACAAGTCAACATGATGCCTGGCATCTGTGACTCAGCAGCACTCAGAGAAATGAACTCTTCCACTCTATCACAGCAAGGAGACAGACGAGCTGTAAATCCAAAGCTCTTGGGGTCTGCATCGATATTTCAGTCTATTCGGTGACACCGGCTGTTTCAAATGCCACTGATTTCAAAAATGAGCTTTTTGGACATTTGCCCTCGCAGTTTCCAGTAGTGCCCATTAGCGTGGCAACCCTGCTTCATGGTTACCAGTTGATCCAGTAGGGTGTTTTGCATTCCATGTCAGCACTGGCCAAACTCTCACTGTTGACTGCATCATTTTATATTCCTTCTGCCTTCTCTTATTTTGTCCAAAGTACTGTTGTTGCTTCTGGAAATGTAAAGTGTGTCATTTCCTGTGCGGCAGAGGACTGTTCCTGAGAAGTTGCAACCTCTCAGATGCTTTGAAGCTTTGAAGATTGAATCACTATATTATATTTCATAAATCAATGATTAAACTATAGCATGCATTTAAAAAGGTCAATTATTACTTCAAGATCTGTTTAATCAAATAAACTGGCGGAACCGGCATTTCCATTTCACCATCACAAATCAAAGCTCTGGGACTATAAATGGCCAGAACAGGAAAGAGCAGAACAGGAACTCAATTGTAAAGTCAAGTTGTGTTTAGTAAAGCAGACACAGTAGTCTTTCAAAATTGCAACACCAACTGTGATAATCTAACAGTGGACATGTGATACTATTGTGTAACCCATCATTACATGGTGAAAACACATGCTTAGGTCATGTTAATTAACTCACATTATTTCCACCCCAGCACTTCCATCCAGCTGCTGTAGTTTTTGATGAGGACCTTCATGAGTATTTTGGCTCTGATCAACAATATCACAGGACAGACGTTTTCAAAGTGGGAGGTGCCAAACAGTTTCACAGGAGGCACATATACAAAGGGTAATTTTTTTTTTAATTAATGAAACTGATATTCTAGTATTTATCAAAAGAAAAGAAACCACGCAGTACAATAGAGGTGGGACAAAATATCAAAATATCGCGACACTTCCTCTTGTGATACATTATCGATACACTTGAGCCAAGTAGTTTTCAACTTAATTTGCAAAGAGGCACATTTGAGTTCCTATGAGGCGTATTTGAACTGGAACTGATCTATCATGTTCATGCTGCTGTGCAGATTAAAACACTGAAAGACATGACTGATTCCTGCTCATTGGAAAATTATTTTACCTTTTCCGGGGTATTTTTTCCTTCTTCAGTTACAGCTATTGGGATATATCATAGCTAATTATCTTACAATATATTGCATATCACAGAATCGCCTGTATCGTGATACCATCATTATCGTGGGATAAGTATCGTGATGGTATTGTATGGACAGTTATCCAGTGATTCCTACCACTGCTGTACAATAATCTAAGATTGGGCCATTAGATTAAAGAAATAGTTCATAGATATTTCTGGGTAATTTTACAAACCTTGAGTCAGCCCTTTTCATATGTTTGTATGCACTTTGAAGTCATGTCAAACAGCAACATTAGGCTATCGTCGCTCAACTGCTGAATGTCTGTTGGATCAAATAGCTGCCACTTGATCCCACAGACATTCAGGAATTGAGTGGAGCTCAAGGGGACACCGTCTTCTAAGCTTTGTCTGATCGGAGGCCCACAGTCTCAGTCTCAGAAAACCCCCTGTCACAGGATAATTTTGGTGTTCACTGAAATCTTAGCCTAAAATTTCCAGCTACTGTTTGGCACCATGAGGATGATGGCAGCAGTGCATGTCCTCCCTGGATTACAGCTGGTGTATTGTGCAGCACTACATGGCCATGTGACAGGGTGAGAAAGAAAAAAGACTTTAAGAAATAAAAAAATGGCAGGTCCACTCAAACCTCTGGCCCCGGACAGTCAACCTGCACGTTTCTGTCAACAGTAACAGGTTGAACCTGTTGATTCGCATCAGTTAGTGCAACACAGCAGAGGTGATGTTTTTGCATTTCTTTGTGTTGATCCTTCTCTCACACACACTTGCAAGTAAGGCTGGGCAATACCTCGAAATCGATATCATGACAATATATTAGGGATGGCTATTGGTGCTTTCAAAAGATATTTACACATTGAGATTTTGGATGGTAATGTGGACTTGATGACCAAGCAGGTAGAGGCAAATAACAGAACAGGTTCAACAGACTAGAAGGTTCATAAAATTGCATCCCTTTCCTGTAAAGCTTCCTTTAAAAACAGACAACACTTATGCCATCATCATCACAATATCATGATAGATGGAATCTAGACTTATAATATTGATATGATATTCATATATCACCCAGGCCTATTTGCAAGTAGGTTACACCTGATCAAATGAAGCATCACAGCAGCTGAGACGGTCCATCAGCGGTTTGTTTGGTCGGCTCAACAACAGTACAGCTGTCTGGAACGTGACTTGTGTTTCCCAGTGACTCATTTCAGTGACGTGCTGCTTTCTGAATGACAACCATGGACACCGAGGCGCAGACAGCTTCTGCTGTCCTGCCTGGACTCTGGTTCCTCACCAAACACTTCTCTATGACTTAGCATTGCACAGGACCACAGGCATATTTGTTCCATCCACTGTCATGGTGCTGTGGCTTTGACCTTTGAACTCCATGCAACTGGTTACTCGTAATGTTGGAGATCTAAGAACTTGAGCTTTTGTTGTTATAGGTGACATTTTCGCGTAAAAATCAGCGTTGCAGCTGCCATTTTTTTCTATGTCTATTCTTTTGATTAATCAATTAATCATTATTTTATAAAGTATGAAATATACTGGAAAATGCTTGAGTGATGTTTTCTAATACTTTCCTTAGTCTGACTAGCAGCAAAAAAAAAAAAAAAAAAAAAAAAAAAAAAGTATTTTATAATGATAAGTGAAAAATACAATATTTTTTAGCATCTTAATGGTCTTAATGAAGCTGGAAACATCAAATGTTTGGGATTTTTAGTTGATAAATGAATTAAACAATTAATCAGTGCAGTTGAAATTATAATAACTTTCCTGTCAACTGACTAGCCTAATCATTTCATAAAGTTATCAGCTGAGCACAAGTAAAAATACTGAGGCATCTTGTCAGCCTGAATCATAAACTATGGCTGCAACATAGCCAAAATGTCCCATTGGACTTAAATGTAGACATTGTAGACTCACTCTAATTGCCCAATTTATTGTTGTTAATGCTACTATTTTGGTGTCTGATATGGTCAAATGTGGTAAGATACTAAATTAAAGCCAACAACAAACCTGTTGTTGCCTTCAGCGTTGTCATGTAAACTCCAGCACTATACAGGAAGTTGCCCAGAACAGACAGCAGGTCCATTTTTTGTTTACTTTACACTAGAGTTTCACCAAAATAACACTGACATAACCGAACGTGAACATAATTTCTAAATTTTCGTCTGAAACCAAGCCAACCCATCGGGTCCTGATGGGCTCAGGTCGGGCAGCCACAATCTAGTCCACATTCTAATGACTTGTTTATCAAAAATCTCATCTCTACAGTCATCCCTACCACATCATCACAGTATCAATATTCATGTATTTTATGAAATACATTTGTGGTATTTGACTTTATCCATAATGCTAAATCCTACGATCTATAGTATTTTTTATTCAAATTTTATTACAGTTTTCTTATTATAGATCAAATCCTGAGAATCCCAAAACCTGATGCTTTTCTATGTTAACTGCATTCTCCTGGTGTGTCAGGCATCAATCACTACAGCTGCTTATAGCTTCCTCTTTCAAATTAAAAGGCTTACCTAATGCTTTCCTATGGTGCTTAACAATATATGTTTAAATTAATACTTAAATATAGCAGTCAGACTGAATAATGGGTTAATTATGTGTTTATTTAAAAAAAAAAAAAAAAAAAACTCATTCGGAAAAAAACACGAGAATATTTGCGAGAAATTCATATGGAAGTACAAATTATTTGATGCTGACTCTTCAGCAGGTGGGAAACACAACCTTGCAGTCTATGAAATGTCATTCATGTACATCTCAATAACAGTCGACAGTTTGATTTGACACTGCTTGATATTGCTTGAATGGTTATTGAAAAACAAACGTTTTCAAAATGAACCCCTATGGGATTAACGTTAGACGAGTTATGAGTTGGATTATGTGAAGGAGAATGTAGGCTAACGTTAACGCTGCATTGTATCGACCGTGATACTCCACCTTTATTCTCTGTATAATGTTATTGAAGGGTTTCTTGTGCTGAGCCGGGCTGTTTTTGCTTAGCTGCGTGATATGTGTGCTGTTACATCTGAATGGTGTCCTTCTAAGTGTTATTACAGGATTACCAGGGCTACATTCACCACCGGCTAACAGCAATGTCACAAATCACGGTGGGCACGGACATGAAATCGATGAGCGATCGGGTTATCGGGTATTAATCAGGTTGACTGATGGTGCTGCTTTATGTTTGTGATGCGGGATCGGTGCGGTTTGGAGACACCGGCCCGGTGTTTTCTCCTCCTCAGCTTACCATGGCCTCCATCGACTCCCAGCTCTTCGTCTCGGATCCCGACAGCAGGAAATTCTTGGCATTTCCCCTGAAATTCACCTTCAAATTGATGTAGAAGTCCATGGCGTCGAGCCCCCGTCGGCCAAATTAACGCATATTACTATTACAAAACCGACCGGTGAGGATATATTCGCGTTAATCTGGTCAGGTCGCTCCGCTGTGACTTTATCCGACGGGAGGGTGAGACGTTATTTTGTGTTTACATCAGCGCCGTGGACGCGCCCACCGTCACGTGACCGGAAGAAAGCGCGCGTCCTCTTCTGCAGCCTCACTGCTGCGTAAAAAGGGCGCGGTTTCAGCGTACCGTCCTGAGCGCCTTCCTGTCATCAGTTTACTCCAGGGGTCCCCAACCCAATCCTCAAATCCCTCCGCCATGCTGGTGTTTGTTTCAGCTCTGCTCTTTCACACCTGATGCATTTAAGAGCTTCATGCTGATTGGCTGACACAGATCTACCTGAACAGGGCCTGTATGAAGGTGCATGGGCCTTAATTGGGTCAGGTGTGTGAGAGTAGAGCTGGAACCAAACCCTACAGGACAGAGGTGCCTTGAGGACTGAGGTGGGAACCACTGCTGCCATCAAAATCCCCGAAAAGAAACATTTTTTCCCCACACAAAAAATGTTTGGGATGGTTCTTTTCTCAGCTTTTTATCGAAACATCTAGAAAAATGCATTATCCTCAAAGTGGGTAAAACACTTTCTGCCAGTGTTTGCTTACAGTAGAGTGTGGATACCTGACCCGAGCCCATCGGGACTGGGTTCAGACAAAAAGTTAGAAATTATATTCAGCTTCAGTCTGAGTTCGGTCACCTCGGCGTTATTTTAATGAAACTCTACTCCAAAATAAACAAATATGATGGACCTACTGGCTGTTCTAGGCAACTTCCTGTGCTGAAGGGCAACACGTAGGCTATTACAGGCGTTAAAAGTAACATAGCCATGGAGGACTAGCAAAATCACACTCCAAAATCTCATAGAAAGCCTTCCCAGAAGAGTGGAAGCTGTTCTAGTTGCAAAGGGGGACCAACTCCATATTAATGCCTATGGATTTAGAATGGGAGGTCAGAAAAGCTCCCGTAGGTGTAAAGTGTAGGTGGCCCAATACATTTGTCCATGTAGTGTAGGTTACATGGGCCTATATCTACCTAAAAAAGAAAATTCATCCTCAGATGCCCTTGCACGTTGTCCAACATTCTCCTAAGTAAGGAGAAAAAACCATCGAACCTTAGTGACAGAGGAGTGATGAATTGCAATGATAACAGAAAAAATGGGATGTAAACGACTAATTTGTGCAGGAGTGATAAATGCTTATAGAATGTCTCACCTCAAAACAATAAAAGAAACAAACTAATCAAGAGCTTTTTCACTATGACTATAAGATGCTTTTATCTGGATGTAAAAACACAGTGAAGCTCTGCAAACACACAAACACACATTATTAACACTGAAGCTGTTCAAACGAGTCAGCTGAGAGATGCTGAAAAACAGCTTTGTTAGAAAAGGACAAGAATAACATAACTGAGAAAACGCTACAACACTCCCAGTAAAATATGTGTCACATTGTCAGACACATTACTTACCTTTATTTCAACCTGAGGGAGAAAATGTGAATAATTTTAGTTTTCCTCTGGGATCTGATCTGATGCAAACACACCAGCACTCCTGTTGTGTGATAAGGGAGAGGGCCACGAAGGTCATCTTCAATGCATTGCTAATACAGAAAAGGTCAAAGGTCAAAAGTAATTGTTTAAAGAAGCTGAAGCCACTCTGTGGAGACAGACGAGCACTCAAAATCCCCATTTCATCTTTTCACATCACTGACAACTAAAGGGAAAGGAAACTGAAAGGGATGACCTTACTGCAAACTCAGCCTTCATGGTTGCATTATTTTAATTTCTTTGACTGATGCATAGAACAGAAAGTTGACTACAGAAAATAATACGCTCAATTTTTATGTCAGGAGTTTTCCTTACAAAATAGTGTGTAGCATGATGGTGAGGAACTTTGCTTAAGCACCAAAGTTAGTAGATGACTCTGTAGAAGAAGTAAAAAAAAATAAGAAAAATACTCCAAGCAACAAAACTGACATTGCAAATTACTTAATGACTCACATTTTGGATATTAGACCTTATTATATTATATTTATGGATGGATAAGACAGAAAAAAAAGACAGATAGATAGATAGATTGTTAGATAGGCATTCATTTATTTATCATTGTATTGTATTGTATTCATTTTTAAAGCCAAAATATTGGCTAATCATAGTTTTTGTTTGGAATTCAGGTTCAGGTTTAATTCCAGTTCATGTTGATATGTTTACATAGCCCTTCATTGCAAACCTGTCTAAAAGCAAATTACAAAAACAAAACAAACAAAAAAACAGTATGCATAGAATGTATATGTATATATGCGAGAAAGCATCTTTTCCTCTTTTTGCTGAGCAGAGTGCAGACTCTTTGCATTTTCTATAAAGTACAGGGTCACACTCATACAATCTTACTGTCTTTATTTAAATCTCATGTTGGCGACACAAAGCCTTTTCAGCTCCACAGCCTTCATCAGTGTGTGCCAAACACTTTCACCGCACCTCCATTTAAGGGAAGATTAGGTAAGTAAAGGGTGAAAGTAATCACCTGTCAGTAAGCTTGTACCAACAGAGTACAACATTCAGGATTGAGGTGCCTATTAATTTCATTAAACAGTTTCATAGTTAGAATATTGTTCCCTTTTCAGAATCCAGAGACTCCGTAGGCTTCCTCTTCAAGGTTATTGTACCAGCTTTATATGTAACATGTGTTTTATCAACATTAGGAATGACCTATACTGTATGATGAAGCTGATGCTTTGAAGCAATTTCCTGGATTTTTAGAGATTTAAAAATCATAGTCTTACTGCTATTTTTTTTATTTAATTTAATTTCATTTTGACTTATTTTATTTTTCATCATTTATTTTCCAACTTTTTTCTCTTTTCTTTCCTATTTTGAGCTTGTTTCACTTTGTGCAGGACAGAAGATGTAAAAGTTCTGAATTGAAACGTCTTGTATGATGAAGTTTCGGTGCAGGCTAATTGATAGTTGATTGTTTTCCACCTGTTCTTGCCTGATCCTCCCTTAATCCAAGGTGCGCTGAAATTGTTTGGCACACACTGATGAGGGCTGTGGAGCCGTAAAGGCTTTGTGTCACCAAGATGAAATCTAAGTAAAAACACCAAGATTCTGTAAAGAGTGTGACCCTTTACTTAAAGAGCTTTTCAAATAAAAGGACAATGCACCAGTGACATCGAGTAGAGTGGTAGCTTCAAGTAAAGGACCTTTTTGAGAGCAGCCATTTGAAATGAAAAAGCAGGGGAAACGCAAGTGTTACTAATGACACTCATTAATCTTTTATTCTTTTATATTATTTATTACTTAAGTTTAGCAGAACCTTTCTCATGAACCAGAATGCACAAAACCTGGACCTGTTAGACCAGGGGTGGGCAATCATGTGCCATGGAGGGCCGAGAGGCTGCAGGTTTTCTTTCCAACCAAAAACCACACCAGCTGATTTCACTGATTAGTCCCTGCCCTCTGCTTGAAGGTGAGGTAATCAGTGAAATCACCTGGTGGAGTTTTTGGTTGGAAAGAAAACCTGCAGCCTCTCGGCCCTCCATGGCACATGATTGCCCACCCCTGTGTTAGACCTAAATTGAACAGAACCTCTATCACTGTTATTAGTAACACCTGTGTTTACCTGTTTTGTCATGTCAGAATGGCTGGTCTTTCATGCACTGATCTCAGAGCTGTTTCTTGCCTCTGCAGCCGTGCAGTGCTGCAGCCACGCAGTACGGCACGAAGGCCACAGCAGCCAGAGGGACTGTGGCACTTTTGCAGAAGGACAGCAGGTAGAGCAGAGCTCCGCTGTGCACTGCCGGCCTGAAAGCAGAGTCAAACATGTACAGCAGCACCAGTGTTGCACTTACACAGATGAACCTGTAGGCGGTGCCATCGCCCTGCCTGCCGGCTACCACTCTCTTGGTCTCAGTGCACAAAGGAGAGTGGAGGCCCAGGCCAAGGCCGAGCAGAGTGCCGGTGTTTCTGAACAGGCTGGCAAAGGGGCTGGTGCCCATGTTGATCCAGTCCACTTGGTGGCAGTAGCGCCGTGCTTTCTCCAGACTCCAGAGCAGGTCCACACCCGCAGAGCCAAGGAGGAGGAAGAGGAGGAGAGCCAAGGAGAGGAGGAGTAGGGAGGTGAGGAAGTACAGGTGCAGGCTGGCATCGAGGATCCAGCAGGCACGGCTGAGGGTTTCTGCCACCAGGATGCCTGGGAAGAAGAAGGAGGCGAGGTCATATACATAGTTCTGGTCTTAAAGTGGAGAGAAGAAGAATATGATGGGCTGTTGAGGAAGACAAAGACAGAGAGACAGGGAATGAGGGAGGACAGAGTGTATATTTATTACAAAGATGCAAAACCAAAGAATTACGCTTTATGTGATATTGGATATGAGCTGCCAAATGGCAAAAACAGTCCATGTTGGCCTCCTAGAGGCAAGTACAAGTACTATAACATTTTTGTAGATTTTAATTTCAGCCACATACCATCATGAGCCGTTTTCACACTACACATTTCAACTGTTTGACGCAGTTATTTGGATGATTTGAGTAAAATGTGATTGTGGTTGGTTTCTACGATGATAACGCGCATCAGTCAGGCCATAAAATGTGAGACATGAGAAGATATGTTGTGTTGTTACCATTAATTAGAATACAGAAGTCAATGGCCACCATTCCTTGCAATGGCAACATGTTAATTCATGTCCCAGTGTCCCAAGTCAGGTTCTGGGTCCCCACACTAACCCTAACCCTAAACCCTGCTCCAGAGCATTGTTATCCCTGAGTCAGCAGTCCAAGATAATTAAAATGAAAACTGTCAGGTATTTTCATAGTAATACATACTGTATGTTCCACTTACAGTATGCAATATATGCTGCAGTTCATTTAAAGTTGACTTAAGACAAAACAGATAAATGAATTTGACTGAGGGCAGTTTAGCAAGTTGAATAACTCAAAGTTATAGCAACAATGTGTTGCTCCATTTTTACAATGAGACTTGAACGCGGCACGAGGTGCACTGACCTGAGAAAACCCCTGCGATGACCTGGTGAGGGAAGTGAGCGGCGAGGAAAACCCTGGAGAGACACACACACACTTGCACACAGCAGAACACCACCCACAGTGAGCTGAACACATACCTGGGAAGAACACACACACACACACATAGGCGCGCACACATACACACACACACAGATTGGCAAAATTGCAGACATATTAAACATCACTCATCAGTAGCTCTAGTTTCTATTTCATGAGGTTCACTAAAGTCGACCTCACCATTTCCTGATGGGACTTCTTTGATTCCTCAGCATGGTGGCAAGAAGTGATGACATCATGGTGTAGTACACCCCTGCAGCCCCCATGGCATGACCTGATGGACTTCCTGTCAGGAGGAAATGAAGTTACACATGAACAGAAATATCCCTGCAGGACTTGGCCACACTGAGCTTACACTGAAATAACAATTAATTTGCTGACGGTAGAGCGTTTTTGCAATCTGGTTTTCTTTTTTGCAACATGTTGAAGTCATCAGTATTAAAGTCTCTGTCGTGCACTGTACAACACAATATTCCCTCATAAATGTAGCTAATAATTAATTACAAATATGTTAACAAAAAATGCCTTGTAACACCTGTTACCTTGTAAAACATTGAAAAGTGGCGTTCTTACCTGGTCCAGTCTCACAGGTCATAGGAAACTGCTCTATCACTGGCCGGGAGGAGTTGCCATAGTAACCTGTCTCCTGAACCCACCAATAGGGACGCTCTCCAAACAAAAGCCTGAGATAGAAAACAACTACATTTACTCCATAACTCTAGGTACAGTTTTGAAAAAATACAATTTTAATTGAGTATTTCCATTTTATGACACTTTATACCTTTATACTTTCCCTGCACATTTACCTCACAGCTGCAGTTACTAGTTACTTTGCAGAGGACATATCAAATGAAGACGTTAGAGCTGCATTAGAATACTTGTTACAGGCTGATGCATCAGTAATTTAACACTCTGAAAGGAGCCACTCTTCACAATGGCTGCTTTTATCTTTCATGCATAATTTCATTTCACCATCTTCTATACTTTGATTTAGGTTATATTTTGTGACCCTTAATCAATGTTTTGTCCATAAAAAAAATTCAATTAAATTACATTAAATTGCAACACTTTAGTTCACTTTAGTCACAATATACACAAAATACATTCAAATAGTATGTGTTATGTTGTTGTATTTGTATTTATTTTAGTTAATTATTGAATTTTTACATTGAATTTCTCATCTTCACATATGAATTCATCAGGCAGTCCTTGCCAGTAAGCAAATGCCTGACGGCCACTCACCATTTTAGTATCAGGTTGGTCCAGTGTCCCACCACTGCCACCCAGACCAGTCTGACCGCCTCGGCTTGCTGTACATGGAACCAGATGGGGAACAGCAGGAAGAAGGTGTTGTGTAAGTCCGTTGCCATGGAGACAAAAAAGAAGAAGTCCTGGTTGTGTCCGTAGTGGGTCTGCAGGTAGTGTGTGGCGCTCACACCGCAGCTGTGGAGCCAATCCATCACCGCTGCAAGATTGTGGATAAGATGGAAATTGTCTGTGTGGGAGAAGAAAAACTAATGTGGTCATAATCTACATCCAAGCTCATGTGACTAAAATGTTTCTGTATACAGCAAAATTATACTTACAGAACCAAGTCTCCTCCTCTCGCCTGGAAAAATCAAAGTTGAAGTGGGTCAAACTAACAAGAAAAGGCAAGCTGTCCTACAGTCTTCTGTCCCGGCTATAAACAGAAGCGCTATCACTAAAGTTGAAGTGGCTTCAGGGGTGTCTGCTGAGATGCCCGCTAACACAGCCAGACCTGTTTACATGATGGGAGGATGTGTATATGCAGTGTGTGTGCGCTGTGTGACTGACGAAAAAGGGTTTGAAGTCGGAATTCTCTCCAAACTGATCATACCTAAGTTAGAAATAGTGAAACGGCTCAGTCACAGACGACAAAGTGGTTGCAAACCGAAGCCGTGTTTGATTAAACGTGCTGGGTAAAGAGCTGGATGTATGATTTGGGTCTAAAATTGAATGAGTCATCAGGTGAGTGATGGAGGAATAAAGCCAAAGTGGAATAAAGTGAAGAGCACGCACGTGTGTGTGTGCAGCTGTGTGCTGCTCATGTGAACCATGAGTCTCTTTTATATCTACCGACCGCCTGGTCAGGCCGGCATCAGGCATGGACTTTGAACTGGAGAGAGAGAGAAGGAGAGAGGGAGAGAGAGAGAGAGATGGGGGAACAGAGACAGAAGAGGAAGTAAACATGCCATCATGGTTTCAGCACCTGATACATAACAAAGACACAGATGATGATGCCCCTGTCAACACACACACACACACACACACACAAATGGATATCGATCACACCCACACAATAAAAAAAAAAAAAAAAAAAAAAAAACACCAAGCCCTTGGATGTAGAACAATTAGAAAGTTGCACCAGCGAAAACTGTTCTATAACAAGCAGGTCCTTCCCTGCTGGTAGTGGGAGAGTGGGGTTTTGTTTTAGGATGGCTCTAGAAGAAAGGTCATAAGGTCAACTAAGTTTACAGCGTTCATCATCTGAGGAGTATGACCATGTGCTTTCCAAACTTCATGTCAGTCTGCCCAAAAGATTATTACTGAGATATCCAATATGATATTTTGGCATGCAGGTGCAGGTGCATCAAACTCAAGAGGAATCTTCCACTGGGGAGTATGAAAGCACTCATCAGATACGGCAATTCGCGGATTATAGTCGGTGATACCATGTAAGCAAAGCTGACATTTTGGCCTCATGGTGGCGCTAGAGGAGATATGGTAATGTCAACAAATTGACAATGGGTGCATTCACCAAAGTTAATGGCAATTCACTTAGCAGATTAAACTTTTCAAATTACTGTCCGTCTTGTTAAAGAGGCAATCTCTTTTTACATACATACATAATTTTATTTATGTATTTATTTGATTGTATTTTGTCTCCACCTTTCCAGCACTTCCCAGGGACCATCTGTCAATCAAATCAATCTTTTTTTTTCTATTGATGAAGATTGAGTTTCTGTGGGTGGTGTTTTTGTCTTTGCTCTTCCAGTTCTTGATAATCTGTTTATTTTATCTTATGGATTCCAAACAAATGGGAAGCATTATTCACTGTAAAACAAGAAAGAGCTACCAGTGTTTCGAACAGCAAATGGAAAAGCTTTATAAACTACAAGGGTTGAATCACTGTTGACAGAAAATAGATTTTAAAAAATGGACATATGGAAATGTCACTGGTTTTTCCTTAATACAAACTGTAAAATGGAGTGAGTGCACGTGAGAGAAAGAACAGAGTGGGAAAGTATCAAAAACTATGGAGAGAGAGAGAGAGAGAGAGAGAGAGAGAGAGAGAGAGAGAGAGAGAGAGGAGACGACATGACGGGGAACTCTTTAAAAGTCGCTGTAATGTTGTTTACCAGCAGTGTTCCACTTCCCTGCCACAAGTTTCCACAGTGACCCAGGTTCAGGCCATGTTGTGATACACCACGCAAAGAAAGACACACACACACACACACACACACACACACACACACACACACACATATGCATGGATGCTTGTCCACGTGTAAACATGTCCACTGGTCTGCAAACACAGGCATGGAAGCACGCCGGCACCCTGCGACCATCCTGCACTCATCCACTGGGCACTCCCTCACTCTGCCTGCCTCCTTCTCCCTGCCCCAACATCACTTCCACATCTTTCCTTTCTTCTTGGCCTTTCTCCTCCCTCAGTAACTCTTTCCACCTTGTCCTCCTCCCTTTCCTCCTCTCTATCTTTTCATTCCCTTCAAGCGCTTCCCTTGTTCCTCATCACCTTTACCCACCCTCACAACTTCAGCCTCTCCCACCTCAGCTTTGTGGTTTTTGGCGTTGTCTCCTGGTTTATGCTGTCACCTTGCATTCACATAGTGCTGCAGTTATCAGTACATGGTTTCCCAACACCAACCATAGCTCATCTCTTTCCTGCCTCTCACTACAGCAAACATCTATATAGCTAATGGCTCATGAACCTAATGGCTGTATACACACTGCTGTAGGCTCTCATGGTAGAAAATCTAGGTCACATATACACATACATCACCACGGTGCATTCAATCCACAGGTGTAGTGGACATGGGGGGACACGTTCCCGTCACCGCCACCTGTCCCCTCTGTCCCCTGCACTTTATTCAACCTAAAAATTGCTGGAGTTCATCCAGTTGCTAAACAGTTAGGTCATACAATACAAAAAATACTAAAACAAAAAAACTGCAAGAAAATTATCCAAAAATCTACAGACAAGTATCAAAAATGAATAAAATTAAATTTTAATAAACTTGCAAGGAATCTACAGTGTATTTACAATTAAATGAGAAGAAAATTACCACAGCATTATTGCAAGAATTTGTAAGAAAAAAAAAAAAAGTCGCCTCAAAACATGAAAAATAAATTACATTAATTTTGTTTACAGTGTGCCCACCCACTGAAGATCCAGAAAGTGGGAGAAAACCAGAGCTGCTCACTGAATATTACACCAGCATGTCACCCATACCTGATTCACCACCTCCAGCCACAGCAAGAGGAGAACATACAAGGATACAAGGAAGTTTATTTGCCATTATACAACAGGTTGTATAGTGAAATTATGGAGAAGATATAGAGAACATGGAGGTTAAATAGTGATTTAATAAATTTAAGAGAGAGAAATACAACTTATTAAATCAGTATGCAACCACAAAAAGGATCAGTAATATACTGACAATAATAAACACCGTGAGAGCTAGGATGAAAAAAAAAAAAAAAAACTACAACAAAATATTACTTCAATATCCTGATTTAAAATATTATTACCTTAATTCTAACCTTAATAAACCATACAGTATTCCAGTAATATTTAACCACAATTCAAATACCCTTTGTATTGTATTTTAAAGCTTAAATCTGAAAATTAATTCACTTTGCCATTCAAATAAATCATGAAATGACCCTTTTTAGCCATTTTTAACTTTCAATCACCAATAGAGTGCTATAATGTAAGCAAGCATATTTAACCTGAAATATTTATTTACACTCTACGTAACATAAATCATAGAAAAAATGTGAATTTACACATACAATACAGTTTAAACCTTTTTCCCATATTCAAATATACTGCAGGTCATGAAAAAACAAAGAAACTTTACACCTTAACCATGAATTTCCTCTTATTAGCAAACTTAATTCAGCTGAAGAATAACAATGACAACAACTTTTCAATGTATTGTGGCTTAGCTAGCCTATACAAATAGGCCTGCTGAATACAAACTCTGGGAATCCTGCTACAGAGAGGCATATAATATGACTCAATGTTGCACACTAATGACATAAAACTCAAACGTTGTGTCCCTTTTCCACCAGGTGCTGAGTAAACAAAAGCATGACGTTTTGTTTCATGTGGAAGAAGCGCTTGTGAACTGTTACCGTCATTCACGTCTTTTACTACACCCGTTCTTATAACTTAACCAAATGGAACAAAATTCAACATAACTCCAAGAAAGCATTAAAAAACTGAACAAACATCATTGCTTAGGTCATTTTCAGTTGCAACGTCACTCCTGCATTTAATCTGAAATTAAAAAAAAAAAAAAAAAAAAAGACCGGAAACTTCAGGTGCAAGTAAAGTATGGGGAATGCAACAAACTATTCATTTTGTGGTTTCTGGCGTTACACCCCATCTAGTGATTCAGCAACACTGGGACAAGAGGCTGATCTGTCAAGTATCTGGAAGGTCAATTGATGTTTCTGTCTGCCACTGGTTCTCACTGACAGAGTCAACGGCAGGACACCACAGGACAGAAAGACGCTGCAAGGGTAAAAAAAAAAAAAAAAAAAAAAAAAAAAAAGATAAAGACAGAAAGAAAATCAGGTTAAATCAATTGCTAGAGAGATCTGTGGCTCAGAAACAGACATAATTCTGCACAGTCACACTTTGTCGTCACTGGACATTTGAACTTTTATCTGTTTAATACATAGTGCCATCATAAGATAAGCCATCCCTGGTTCCTCCAGACCTCTTGGAAACTGAAGCAGAATGAAAGCACCTACCTGGCGGAGGCTGCCCTCGGTTACACAGACCTTACAGACGCCACAGATGGGCACCAACACAATGGAGGACAGGGCCATGGCCCAGCCCAGCCCATATGCCCAGGCTGGGTACACATAACCCCACTTGGATGTGAGGGGCTGGTAGTCCAGAAAGAAGCAGATAAAGCAAACCTGGAAGGAAAAGATGCACAGGAACAAACTAGAACCCAAGTGGACTAGCGTGCTTTGCCAGCTTGTGAATGAAAACATGAACAGTTCGACTGGATAGCTGGGAATTCTTCTGTTGTGTGTGAAACTGCAGTTCTGTCTCATTGTGGCACTTGCACACTGCCTGTATGATAAGCCATTAAACACGGATGATAAAACTGTGACTGAAATATGGTATCTGCCATGTGAAAAAACTGACATCTATTCTTACAAAATAAAAGTTATGAAATATTATTTAAGCTGTTATCCTTAGAAAATGCCTGATAATTTTCAAGTAAAATAAATAAATAAATAAATAAATTCATTAAAAAATCATGAAAGGCAAAACTCGTCATCTACTGTGAGCTGCATCAGTCTCTGTGGGTTTAAATCTTAAGGCACCTG